>NC_084627.1:51897371-52057583 GCF_033978795.1 Nerophis ophidion | reverse complement strand
GCTGTCTGCAACCATTGTTTACTTGCTGCAAGTTTGTTAAAGCTGCTGTCTGCAACATTGTTTACTTGCTGCAAGTTTGTTAAAGCTGCTGTCTGCAACATTGTTTACTTACTGCAAGTTTGTTAAAGCTGCTGTCTGCAACATTGTTTACTTGCTGCAAGTTTGTTAAAGCTGCTGTCTGCAACATTGTTTACTTGCTGCAAGTTTGTTAAGCTGCTGTCTACAACATTGTTTACTTGCTGCAAGTTTGTTAAAGCTGCTGTCTGCACATTGTTTACTTGCTGCAAGTTTGTTAAAGCTGCTGTCTGCAACATTGTTTACTTGCTGCAAGTTTGTTAAAGCTGCTGTCTGCAACATTGTTTACTTGCTGCAAGTTTGTTAAGCTGCTGTCTGCAACATTGTTTACTTACTGCAAGTTTGTTAAAGCTGCTGTCTGCACCATTGTTTACTTGCTGCAAGTTTGTTAAAGCTGCTGTCTGCAACATTGTTTACTTGCTGCAAGTTTGTTAAAGCTGCTGTCTCAACATTGTTTACTTGCTGCAAGTTTGTTAAAGCTGCTGTCTGCAACATTGTTTACTTGCTGCAAGTTTGTTAAAGCTGCTGTCTGCAACATTGTTTACTTGCTGCAAGTTTGTTAAAGCTGCTGTCTGCAACATTGTTTACTTGCTGCAAGTTTGTTAAAGCTGCTGTCTGCAACCATTGTTTACTTGCTGCAAGTTTGTTAAAGCTGCTGTCTGCAACATTGTTTACTTGCTGCAAGTTTGTTAAAGCTGCTGTCTGCAACATTGTTTACTTGCTGCAAGTTTGTTAAAGCTGCTGTCTGCAACATTGTTTACTTGCTGCAAGTTTGTTAAAGCTGCTGTCTGCACCATTGTTTACTTGCTGCAAGTTTGTTAAAGCTGCTGTCTGCAACATTGTTTACTTGCTGCAAGTTTGTTAAAGCTGCTGTCTGCAACATTGTTTACTTGCTGCAAGTTTGTTAAAGCTGCTGTCTGCAACATTGTTTACTTGCTGCAAGTTTGTTAAAGCTGCTGTCTGCAACATTGTTTACTTGCTGCAAGTTTGTTAAAGCTGCTGTCTGCACCATTGTTTACTTGCTGCAAGTTTGTTAAAGCTGCTGTCTGCAACATTGTTTACTTGCTGCAAGTTTGTTAAAGCTGCTGTCTGCAACATTGTTTACTTGCTGCAAGTTTGTTAAAGCTGCTGTCTGCAACATTGTTTACTTGCTGCAAGTTTGTTAAAGCTGCTGTCTGCAACATTGTTTACTTGCTGCAAGTTTGTTAAAGCTGCTGTCTGCAACATTGTTTACTTGCTGCAAGTTTGTTAAAGCTGCTGTCTGCAACATTGTTTACTTGCTGCAAGTTTGTTAAAGCTGCTGTCTGCAACATTGTTTACTTGCTGCAAGTTTGTTAAAGCTGCTGTCTGCAACATTGTTTACTTGCTGCAAGTTTGTTAAAGCTGCTGTCTGCAACATTGTTTACTTGCTGCAAGTTTGTTAAAGCTGCTGTCTGCAACATTGTTTACTTGCTGCAAGTTTGTTAAAGCTGCTGTCTGCAACATTGTTTACTTGCTGCAAGTTTGTTAAAGCTGCTGTCTGCAACATTGTTTACTTGCTGCAAGTTTGTTAAAGCTGCTGTCTGCAACATTGTTTACTTGCTGCAAGTTTGTTAAAGCTGCTGTCTGCAACATTGTTTACTTACTGCAAGTTTGTTAAAGCTGCTGTCTGCAACATTGTTTACTTGCTGCAAGTTTGTTAAAGCTGCTGTCTGCAACATTGTTTACTTGCTGCAAGTTTGTTAAAGCTGCTGTCTGCAACATTGTTTACTTGCTGCAAGTTTGTTAAAGCTGCTGTCTGCAACATTGTTTACTTGCTGCAAGTTTGTTAAAGCTGCTGTCTGCAACATTGTTTACTTGCTGCAAGTTTGTTAAAGCTGCTGTCTGCAACATTGTTTACTTGCTGCAAGTTTGTTAAAGCTGCTGTCTGCACCATTGTTTACTTGCTGCAAGTTTGTTAAAGCTGCTGTCTGCAACATTGTTTACTTGCTGCAAGTTTGTTAAAGCTGCTGTCTGCAACATTGTTTACTTGCTGCAAGTTTGTTAAAGCTGCTGTCTGCAACATTGTTTACTTGCTGCAAGTTTGTTAAAGCTGCTGTCTGCAACATTGTTTACTTGCTGCAAGTTTGTTAAAGCTGCTGTCTGCAACATTGTTTACTTGCTGCAAGTTTGTTAAAGCTGCTGTCTGCACCATTGTTTACTTGCTGCAAGTTTGTTAAAGCTGCTGTCTGCACCATTGTTTACTTGCTGCAAGTTTGTTAAAGCTGCTGTCTGCAACATTGTTTACTTGCTGCAAGTTTGTTAAAGCTGCTGTCTGCAACATTGTTTACTTGCTGCAAGTTTGTTAAAGCTGCTGTCTGCAACATTGTTTACTTGCTGCAAGTTTGTTAAAGCTGCTGTCTGCAACATTGTTTACTTGCTGCAAGTTTGTTAAAGCTGCTGTCTGCACCATTGTTTACTTGCTGCAAGTTTGTTAAAGCTGCTGTCTGCAACATTGTTTACTTGCTGCAAGTTTGTTAAAGCTGCTGTCTGCAACATTGTTTACTTGCTGCAAGTTTGTTAAAGCTGCTGTCTGCACCATTGTTTACTTGCTGCAAGTTTGTTAAAGCTGCTGTCTGCAACATTGTTTACTTGCTGCAAGTTTGTTAAAGCTGCTGTCTGCAACATTGTTTACTTGCTGCAAGTTTGTTAAAGCTGCTGTCTGCAACATTGTTTACTTGCTGCAAGTTTGTTAAAGCTGCTGTCTGCAACATTGTTTACTTGCTGCAAGTTTGTTAAAGCTGCTGTCTGCAACATTGTTTACTTGCTGCAAGTTTGTTAAAGCTGCTGTCTGCACCATTGTTTACTTGCTGCAAGTTTGTTAAAGCTGCTGTCTGCAACATTGTTTACTTGCTGCAAGTTTGTTAAAGCTGCTGTCTGCAACATTGTTTACTTGCTGCAAGTTTGTTAAAGCTGCTGTCTGCAACATTGTTTACTTGCTGCAAGTTTGTTAAAGCTGCTGTCTGCAACATTGTTTACTTGCTGCAAGTTTGTTAAAGCTGCTGTCTGCAACATTGTTTACTTGCTGCAAGTTTGTTAAAGCTGCTGTCTGCAACATTGTTTACTTGCTGCAAGTTTGTTAAAGCTGCTGTCTGCAACATTGTTTACTTACTGCAAGTTTGTTAAAGCTGCTGTCTGCAACATTGTTTACTTGCTGCAAGTTTGTTAAAGCTGCTGTCTGCAACATTGTTTACTTGCTGCAAGTTTGTTAAAGCTGCTGTCTGCAACATTGTTTACTTGCTGCAAGTTTGTTAAAGCTGCTGTCTGCAACATTGTTTACTTGCTGCAAGTTTGTTAAAGCTGCTGTCTGCAACATTGTTTACTTGCTGCAAGTTTGTTAAAGCTGCTGTCTGCAACATTGTTTACTTACTGCAAGTTTGTTAAAGCTGCTGTCTGCAACATTGTTTACTTGCTGCAAGTTTGTTAAAGCTGCTGTCTGCAACATTGTTTACTTGCTGCAAGTTTGTTAAAGCTGCTGTCTGCAACATTGTTTACTTGCTGCAAGTTTGTTAAAGCTGCTGTCTGCAACATTGTTTACTTACTGCAAGTTTGTTAAAGCTGCTGTCTGCAACATTGTTTACTTGCTGCAAGTTTGTTAAAGCTGCTGTCTGCAACATTGTTTACTTGCTGCAAGTTTGTTAAAGCTGCTGTCTGCAACATTGTTTACTTGCTGCAAGTTTGTTAAAGCTGCTGTCTGCACCATTGTTTACTTGCTGCAAGTTTGTTAAAGCTGCTGTCTGCAACATTGTTTACTTGCTGCAAGTTTGTTAAAGCTGCTGTCTGCAACATTGTTTACTTGCTGCAAGTTTGTTAAAGCTGCTGTCTGCAACATTGTTTACTTGCTGCAAGTTTGTTAAAGCTGCTGTCTGCAACATTGTTTACTTGCTGCAAGTTTGTTAAAGCTGCTGTCTGCAACATTGTTTACTTGCTGCAAGTTTGTTAAAGCTGCTGTCTGCAACATTGTTTACTTGCTGCAAGTTTGTTAAAGCTGCTGTCTGCACCATTGTTTACTTGCTGCAAGTTTGTTAAAGCTGCTGTCTGCACCATTGTTTACTTGCTGCAAGTTTGTTAAAGCTGCTGTCTGCACCATTGTTTACTTGCTGCAAGTTTGTTAAAGCTGCTGTCTGCAACATTGTTTACTTGCTGCAAGTTTGTTAAAGCTGCTGTCTGCAACATTGTTTACTTGCTGCAAGTTTGTTAAAGCTGCTGTCTGCAACATTGTTTACTTGCTGCAAGTTTGTTAAAGCTGCTGTCTGCAACATTGTTTACTTGCTGCAAGTTTGTTAAAGCTGCTGTCTGCAACATTGTTTACTTGCTGCAAGTTTGTTAAAGCTGCTGTCTGCACCATTGTTTACTTGCTGCAAGTTTGTTAAAGCTGCTGTCTGCAACCATTGTTTACTTGCTGCAAGTTTGTTAAAGCTGCTGTCTGCAACATTGTTTACTTGCTGCAAGTTTGTTAAAGCTGCTGTCTGCAACATTGTTTACTTGCTGCAAGTTTGTTAAAGCTGCTGTCTGCAACATTGTTTACTTGCTGCAAGTTTGTTAAAGCTGCTGTCTGCAACATTGTTTACTTGCTGCAAGTTTGTTAAAGCTGCTGTCTGCACCATTGTTTACTTGCTGCAAGTTTGTTAAAGCTGCTGTCTGCAACATTGTTTACTTGCTGCAAGTTTGTTAAAGCTGCTGTCTGCAACATTGTTTACTTGCTGCAAGTTTGTTAAAGCTGCTGTCTGCACCATTGTTTACTTGCTGCAAGTTTGTTAAAGCTGCTGTCTGCAACATTGTTTACTTGCTGCAAGTTTGTTAAAGCTGCTGTCTGCAACATTGTTTACTTGCTGCAAGTTTGTTAAAGCTGCTGTCTGCAACATTGTTTACTTGCTGCAAGTTTGTTAAAGCTGCTGTCTGCACCATTGTTTACTTACTGCAAGTTTGTTAAAGCTGCTGTCTGCAACATTGTTTACTTGCTGCAAGTTTGTTAAAGCTGCTGTCTGCAACATTGTTTACTTGCTGCAAGTTTGTTAAAGCTGCTGTCTGCAACATTGTTTACTTGCTGCAAGTTTGTTAAAGCTGCTGTCTGCAACATTGTTTACTTGCTGCAAGTTTGTTAAAGCTGCTGTCTGCAACATTGTTTACTTAGCTGCAAGTTTGTTAAAGCTGCTGTCTGCAACATTGTTTACTTGCTGCAAGTTTGTTAAAGCTGCTGTCTGCAACATTGTTTACTTGCTGCAAGTTTGTTAAAGCTGCTGTCTGCAACATTGTTTACTTGCTGCAAGTTTGTTAAAGCTGCTGTCTGCAACATTGTTTACTTACTGCAAGTTTGTTAAAGCTGCTGTCTGCAACATTGTTTACTTGCTGCAAGTTTGTTAAAGCTGCTGTCTGCAACATTGTTTACTTGCTGCAAGTTTGTTAAAGCTGCTGTCTGCAACATTGTTTACTTGCTGCAAGTTTGTTAAAGCTGCTGTCTGCACCATTGTTTACTTGCTGCAAGTTTGTTAAAGCTGCTGTCTGCAACATTGTTTACTTGCTGCAAGTTTGTTAAAGCTGCTGTCTGCAACATTGTTTACTTGCTGCAAGTTTGTTAAAGCTGCTGTCTGCAACATTGTTTACTTGCTGCAAGTTTGTTAAAGCTGCTGTCTGCAACATTGTTTACTTGCTGCAAGTTTGTTAAAGCTGCTGTCTGCAACATTGTTTACTTGCTGCAAGTTTGTTAAAGCTGCTGTCTGCAACATTGTTTACTTGCTGCAAGTTTGTTAAAGCTGCTGTCTGCACCATTGTTTACTTGCTGCAAGTTTGTTAAAGCTGCTGTCTGCACCATTGTTTACTTGCTGCAAGTTTGTTAAAGCTGCTGTCTGCACCATTGTTTACTTGCTGCAAGTTTGTTAAAGCTGCTGTCTGCAACATTGTTTACTTGCTGCAAGTTTGTTAAAGCTGCTGTCTGCAACATTGTTTACTTGCTGCAAGTTTGTTAAAGCTGCTGTCTGCAACATTGTTTACTTGCTGCAAGTTTGTTAAAGCTGCTGTCTGCAACATTGTTTACTTGCTGCAAGTTTGTTAAAGCTGCTGTCTGCAACATTGTTTACTTGCTGCAAGTTTGTTAAAGCTGCTGTCTGCACCATTGTTTACTTGCTGCAAGTTTGTTAAAGCTGCTGTCTGCACCATTGTTTACTTGCTGCAAGTTTGTTAAAGCTGCTGTCTGCAACATTGTTTACTTGCTGCAAGTTTGTTAAAGCTGCTGTCTGCAACATTGTTTACTTGCTGCAAGTTTGTTAAAGCTGCTGTCTGCAACATTGTTTACTTGCTGCAAGTTTGTTAAAGCTGCTGTCTGCAACATTGTTTACTTAGCTGCAAGTTTGTTAAAGCTGCTGTCTGCACCATTGTTTACTTGCTGCAAGTTTGTTAAAGCTGCTGTCTGCAACATTGTTTACTTGCTGCAAGTTTGTTAAAGCTGCTGTCTGCAACATTGTTTACTTGCTGCAAGTTTGTTAAAGCTGCTGTCTGCACCATTGTTTACTTGCTGCAAGTTTGTTAAAGCTGCTGTCTGCAACATTGTTTACTTGCTGCAAGTTTGTTAAAGCTGCTGTCTGCAACATTGTTTACTTTGCTGCAAGTTTGTTAAAGCTGCTGTCTGCAACATTGTTTACTTACTGCAAGTTTGTTAAAGCTGCTGTCTGCACCATTGTTTACTTGCTGCAAGTTTGTTAAAGCTGCTGTCTGCAACATTGTTTACTTGCTGCAAGTTTGTTAAAGCTGCTGTCTGCAACATTGTTTACTTGCTGCAAGTTTGTTAAAGCTGCTGTCTGCACCATTGTTTACTTGCTGCAAGTTTGTTAAAGCTGCTGTCTGCAACATTGTTTACTTGCTGCAAGTTTGTTAAAGCTGCTGTCTGCAACATTGTTTACTTGCTGCAAGTTTGTTAAAGCTGCTGTCTGCAACATTGTTTACTTGCTGCAAGTTTGTTAAAGCTGCTGTCTGCAACATTGTTTACTTGACTGCAAGTTTGTTAAAGCTGCTGTCTGCACCATTGTTTACTTACTGCAAGTTTGTTAAAGCTGCTGTCTGCAACATTGTTTACTTACTGCAAGTTTGTTAAAGCTGCTGTCTGCAACATTGTTTACTTGCTGCAAGTTTGTTAAAGCTGCTGTCTGCAACATTGTTTACTTGCTGCAAGTTTGTTAAAGCTGCTGTCTGCAACATTGTTTACTTGCTGCAAGTTTGTTAAAGCTGCTGTCTGCAACATTGTTTACTTGCTGCAAGTTTGTTAAAGCTGCTGTCTGCAACATTGTTTACTTGCTGCAAGTTTGTTAAAGCTGCTGTCTGCAACATTGTTTACTTGCTGCAAGTTTGTTAAAGCTGCTGTCTGCAACATTGTTTACTTGCTGCAAGTTTGTTAAAGCTGCTGTCTGCAACATTGTTTACTTACTGCAAGTTTGTTAAAGCTGCTGTCTGCAACATTGTTTACTTGCTGCAAGTTTGTTAAAGCTGCTGTCTGCAACATTGTTTACTTGCTGCAAGTTTGTTAAAGCTGCTGTCTGCAACATTGTTTACTTGCTGCAAGTTTGTTAAAGCTGCTGTCTGCACCATTGTTTACTTGCTGCAAGTTTGTTAAAGCTGCTGTCTGCAACATTGTTTACTTGCTGCAAGTTGTTAAAGCTGCTGTCTGCACCATTGTTTACTTGCTGCAAGTTTGTTAAAGCTGCTGTCTGCAACATTGTTTACTTGCTGCAAGTTTGTTAAAGCTGCTGTCTGCAACATTGTTTACTTGCTGCAAGTTTGTTAAAGCTGCTGTCTGCAACATTGTTTACTTGCTGCAAGTTTGTTAAAGCTGCTGTCTGCAACATTGTTTACTTGCTGCAAGTTTGTTAAAGCTGCTGTCTGCACCATTGTTTACTTGCTGCAAGTTTGTTAAAGCTGCTGTCTGCACCATTGTTTACTTGCTGCAAGTTTGTTAAAGCTGCTGTCTGCACCATTGTTTACTTGCTGCAAGTTTGTTAAAGCTGCTGTCTGCAACATTGTTTACTTGCTGCAAGTTTGTTAAAGCTGCTGTCTGCAACATTGTTTACTTGCTGCAAGTTTGTTAAAGCTGCTGTCTGCAACATTGTTTACTTTCTGCAAGTTTGTTAAAGCTGCTGTCTGCAACATTGTTTACTTGCTGCAAGTTTGTTAAAGCTGCTGTCTGCAACATTGTTTACTTGCTGCAAGTTTGTTAAAGCTGCTGTCTGCAACATTGTTTACTTGCTGCAAGTTTGTTAAAGCTGCTGTCTGCACCATTGTTTACTTGCTGCAAGTTTGTTAAAGCTGCTGTCTGCAACATTGTTTACTTGCTGCAAGTTTGTTAAGCTGCTGTCTGCAACATTGTTTACTTACTGCAAGTTTGTTAAAGCTGCTGTCTGCAACATTGTTTACTTGCTGCAAGTTTGTTAAAGCTGCTGTCTGCAACATTGTTTACTTGCTGCAAGTTTGTTGAAGCTGCTGTCTGCAACATTGTTTACTTGCTGCAAGTTTGTTAAAGCTGCTGTCTGCACCATTGTTTACTTGCTGCAAGTTTGTTAAAGCTGCTGTCTGCAACATTGTTTACTTGCTGCAAGTTTGTTAAAGCTGCTGTCTGCACCATTGTTTACTTGCTGCAAGTTTGTTAAAGCTGCTGTCTGCAACATTGTTTACTTGCTGCAAGTTTGTTAAAGCTGCTGTCTGCAACATTGTTTACTTACTGCAAGTTTGTTAAAGCTGCTGTCTGCACATTGTTTACTTGCTGCAAGTTTGTTAAAGCTGCTGTCTGCAACATTGTTTACTTGCTGCAAGTTTGTTAAAGCTGCTGTCTGCAACATTGTTTACTTGCTGCAAGTTTGTTAAAGCTGCTGTCTGCAACATTGTTTAC
The DNA here is from genome assembly GCF_033978795.1 of Nerophis ophidion. Taxonomy (NCBI): domain Eukaryota; kingdom Metazoa; phylum Chordata; class Actinopteri; order Syngnathiformes; family Syngnathidae; genus Nerophis; species Nerophis ophidion. Next base: position 52,048,618 of record NC_084627.1, on the reverse strand, counting down.
TTGCTGCAAGTTTGTTAAAGCTGCTGTCTGCACCATTGTTTACTTGCTGCAAGTTTGTTAAAGCTGCTGTCTGCAACATTGTTTACTTGCTGCAAGTTTGTTAAAGCTGCTGTCTGCAACATTGTTTACTTGCTGCAAGTTTGTTAAAGCTGCTGTCTGCAACATTGTTTACTTACTGCAAGTTTGTTAAAGCTGCTGTCTACAACATTGTTTACTTGCTGCAAGTTTGTTAAAGCTGCTGTCTACAACATTGTTTACTTGCTGCAAGTTTGTTAAAGCTGCTGTCTGCACCATTGTTTACTTGCTGCAAGTTTGTTAAAGCTGCTGTCTGCAACATTGTTTACTTGCTGCAAGTTTGTTAAAGCTGCTGTCTGCACCATTGTTTACTTGCTGCAAGTTTGTTAAAGCTGCTGTCTGCAACATTGTTTACTTGCTGCAAGTTTGTTAAAGCTGCTGTCTGCACCATTGTTTACTTGCTGCAAGTTTGTTAAAGCTGCTGTCTGCAACATTGTTTACTTACTGCAAGTTTGTTAAAGCTGCTGTCTACAACATTGTTTACTTGCTGCAAGTTTGTTAAAGCTGCTGTCTGCACCATTGTTTACTTGCTGCAAGTTTGTTAAAGCTGCTGTCTGCAACATTGTTTACTTGCTGCAAGTTTGTTAAAGCTGCTGTCTGCAACATTGTTTACTTACTGCAAGTTTGTTAAAGCTGCTGTCTGCAACATTGTTTACTTGCTGCAAGTTTGTTAAAGCTGCTGTCTGCACCATTGTTTACTTGCTGCAAGTTTGTTAAAGCTGCTGTCTGCAACATTGTTTACTTGCTGCAAGTTTGTTAAAGCTGCTGTCTGCAACATTGTTTACTTGCTGCAAGTTTGTTAAGCTGCTGTCTGCAACATTGTTTACTTGCTGCAAGTTTGTTAAAGCTGCTGTCTGCAACATTGTTTACTTGCTGCAAGTTTGTTAAAGCTGCTGTCTGCAACATTGTTTACTTGCTGCAAGTTTGTTAAAGCTGCTGTCTGCACCATTGTTTACTTGCTGCAAGTTTGTTAAAGCTGCTGTCTGCAACATTGTTTACTTGCTGCAAGTTTGTTAAAGCTGCTGTCTGCACCATTGTTTACTTGCTGCAAGTTTGTTAAAGCTGCTGTCTGCAACATTGTTTACTTGCTGCAAGTTTGTTAAAGCTGCTGTCTGCAACATTGTTTACTTGCTGCAAGTTTGTTAAAGCTGCTGTCTGCAACATTGTTTACTTGTGCTGCAAGTTTGTTAAAGCTGCTGTCTGCACCATTGTTTACTTGCTGCAAGTTTGTTAAAGCTGCTGTCTGCAACATTGTTTACTTGCTGCAAGTTTGTTAAAGCTGCTGTCTGCAACATTGTTTACTTGCTGCAAGTTTGTTAAAGCTGCTGTCTGCACCATTGTTTACTTGCTGCAAGTTTGTTAAAGCTGCTGTCTGCACCATTGTTTACTTACTGCAAGTTTGTTAAAGCTGCTGTCTGCAACATTGTTTACTTGCTGCAAGTTTGTTAAAGCTGCTGTCTGCACCATTGTTTACTTGCTGCAAGTTTGTTAAAGCTGCTGTCTGCACCATTGTTTACTTGCTGCAAGTTTGTTAAAGCTGCTGTCTGCAACATTGTTTACTTGCTGCAAGTTTGTTAAAGCTGCTGTCTGCAACATTGTTTACTTGCTGCAAGTTTGTTAAAGCTGCTGTCTGCAACATTGTTTACTTACTGCAAGTTTGTTAAAGCTGCTGTCTGCACCATTGTTTACTTGCTGCAAGTTTGTTAAAGCTGCTGTCTGCAACATTGTTTACTTGCTGCAAGTTTGTTAAAGCTGCTGTCTGCAACATTGTTTACTTGCTGCAAGTTTGTTAAAGCTGCTGTCTGCACCATTGTTTACTTAATGCAAGTTTTGTTAAAGCTGCTGTCTGCAACATTGTTTACTTGCTGCAAGTTTGTTAAAGCTGCTGTCTGCAACATTGTTTACTTACTGCAAGTTTGTTAAAGCTGCTGTCTGCAACATTGTTTACTTGCTGCAAGTTTGTTAAAGCTGCTGTCTGCAACATTGTTTACTTGCTGCAAGTTTGTTAAAGCTGCTGTCTGCAACATTGTTTACTTGCTGCAAGTTTGTTAAAGCTGCTGTCTGCACCATTGTTTACTTGCTGCAAGTTTGTTAAAGCTGCTGTCTGCAACATTGTTTACTTGCTGCAAGTTTGTTAAAGCTGCTGTCTGCACCATTGTTTACTTGCTGCAAGTTTGTTAAAGCTGCTGTCTGCAACATTGTTTACTTGCTGCAAGTTTGTTAAAGCTGCTGTCTGCAACATTGTTTACTTGCTGCAAGTTTGTTAAAGCTGCTGTCTGCAACATTGTTTACTTGCTGCAAGTTTGTTAAAGCTGCTGTCTGCAACATTGTTTACTTGCTGCAAGTTTGTTAAAGCTGCTGTCTGCACCATTGTTTACTTGCTGCAAGTTTGTTAAAGCTGCTGTCTGCACCATTGTTTACTTGCTGCAAGTTTGTTAAAGCTGCTGTCTGCAACATTGTTTACTTGCTGCAAGTTTGTTAAAGCTGCTGTCTGCAACATTGTTTACTTGCTGCAAGTTTGTTAAAGCTGCTGTCTGCAACATTGTTTACTTGCTGCAAGTTTGTTAAAGCTGCTGTCTGCACCATTGTTTACTTGCTGCAAGTTGTTAAAGCTGCTGTCTGCAACATTGTTTACTTGCTGCAAGTTTGTTAAAGCTGCTGTCTGCAACATTGTTTACTTGCTGCAAGTTTGTTAAAGCTGCTGTCTGCAACATTGTTTACTTGCTGCAAGTTTGTTAAAGCTGCTGTCTGCAACATTGTTTACTTACTGCAAGTTTGTTAAAGCTGCTGTCTGCACCATTGTTTACTTGCTGCAAGTTTGTTAAAGCTGCTGTCTGCAACATTGTTTACTTGCTGCAAGTTTGTTAAAGCCTGTCTGCAACATTGTTTACTTGCTGCAAGTTTGTTAAAGCTGCTGTCTGCACCATTGTTTACTTGCTGCAAGTTGTTAAAGCTGCTGTCTGCAACATTGTTTACTTGCTGCAAGTTTGTTAAAGCTGCTGTCTGCAACATTGTTTACTTACTGCAAGTTTGTTAAAGCTGCTGTCTGCAACATTGTTTACTTGCTGCAAGTTTGTTAAAGCTGCTGTCTGCAACATTGTTTACTTGCTGCAAGTTTGTTAAAGCTGCCGTCTGCAACATTGTTTACTTGCTGCAAGTTTGTTAAAGCTGCTGTCTGCACCATTGTTTACTTGCTGCAAGTTTGTTAAAGCTGCTGTCTGCAACATTGTTTACTTGCTGCAAGTTTGTTAAAGCTGCTGTCTGCACCATTGTTTACTTGCTGCAAGTTTGTTAAAGCTGCTGTCTGCAACATTGTTTACTTGCTGCAAGTTTGTTAAAGCTGCTGTCTGCAACATTGTTTACTTGCTGCAAGTTTGTTAAAGCTGCTGTCTGCAACATTGTTTACTTGCTGCAAGTTTGTTAAAGCTGCTGTCTGCAACATTGTTTACTTGCTGCAAGTTTGTTAAAGCTGCTGTCTGCACCATTGTTTACTTGCTGCAAGTTTGTTAAAGCTGCTGTCTGCACCATTGTTTACTTGCTGCAAGTTTGTTAAAGCTGCTGTCTGCAACATTGTTTACTTGCTGCAAGTTTGTTAAAGCTGCTGTCTGCAACATTGTTTACTTGCTGCAAGTTTGTTAAAGCTGCTGTCTGCAACATTGTTTACTTGCTGCAAGTTTGTTAAAGCTGCTGTCTGCAACATTGTTTACTTGCTGCAAGTTTGTTAAAGCTGCTGTCTGCAACATTGTTTACTTACTGCAAGTTTGTTAAAGCTGCTGTCTGCACCATTGTTTACTTGCTGCAAGTTTGTTAAAGCTGCTGTCTGCAACATTGTTTACTTGCTGCAAGTTTGTTAAAGCTGCTGTCTGCAACATTGTTTACTTGCTGCAAGTTTGTTAAAGCTGCTGTCTGCACCATTGTTTACTTGCTGCAAGTTTGTTAAAGCTGCTGTCTGCAACATTGTTTACTTGCTGCAAGTTTGTTAAAGCTGCTGTCTGCAACATTGTTTACTTACTGCAAGTTTGTTAAAGCTGCTGTCTGCAACATTGTTTACTTGCTGCAAGTTTGTTAAAGCTGCTGTCTGCAACATTGTTTACTTGCTGCAAGTTTGTTGAAGCTGCTGTCTGCAACATTGTTTACTTGCTGCAAGTTTGTTAAAGCTGCTGTCTGCACCATTGTTTACTTGCTGCAAGTTTGTTAAAGCTGCTGTCTGCAACATTGTTTACTTGCTGCAAGTTTGTTAAAGCTGCTGTCTGCACCATTGTTTACTTGCTGCAAGTTTGTTAAAGCTGCTGTCTGCAACATTGTTTACTTGCTGCAAGTTTGTTAAAGCTGCTGTCTGCAACATTGTTTACTTGCTGCAAGTTTGTTAAAGCTGCTGTCTGCAACATTGTTTACTTGCTGCAAGTTTGTTAAAGCTGCTGTCTGCACCATTGTTTACTTGCTGCAAGTTTGTTAAAGCTGCTGTCTGCAACATTGTTTACTTGCTGCAAGTTTGTTAAAGCTGCTGTCTGCACCATTGTTTACTTGCTGCAAGTTTGTTAAAGCTGCTGTCTGCAACATTGTTTACTTGCTGCAAGTTTGTTAAAGCTGCTGTCTGCATCATTGTTTACTTGCTGCAAGTTTGTTAAAGCTGCTGTCTGCAACATTGTTTACTTACTGCAAGTTTGTTAAAGCTGCTGTCTGCAACATTGTTTACTTGCTGCAAGTTTGTTAAAGCTGCTGTCTGCAACATTGTTTACTTGCTGCAAGTTTGTTAAAGCTGCTGTCTGCACCATTGTTTACTTGCTGCAAGTTTGTTAAAGCTGCTGTCTGCAACATTGTTTACTTGCTGCAAGTTTGTTAAAGCTGCTGTCTGCAACATTGTTTACTTACTGCAAGTTTGTTAAAGCTGCTGTCTGCAACATTGTTTACTTGCTGCAAGTTTGTTAAAGCTGCTGTCTGCAACATTGTTTACTTACTGCAAGTTTGTTAAAGCTGCTGTCTGCAACATTGTTTACTTGCTGCAAGTTTGTTAAAGCTGCTGTCTGCAACATTGTTTACTTGCTGCAAGTTTGTTAAAGCTGCTGTCTGCATCATTGTTTACTTGCTGCAAGTTTGTTAAAGCTGCTGTCTGCAACATTGTTTACTTACTGCAAGTTTGTTAAAGCTGCTGTCTGCAACATTGTTTACTTGCTGCAAGTTTGTTAAAGCTGCTGTCTGCAACATTGTTTACTTGCTGCAAGTTTGTTAAAGCTGCTGTCTGCAACATTGTTTACTTACTGCAAGTTTGTTAAAGCTGCTGTCTGCAACATTGTTTACTTGCTGCAAGTTTGTTAAAGCTGCTGTCTGCAACATTGTTTACTTGCTGCAAGTTTGTTAAAGCTGCTGTCTGCAACATTGTTTACTTGCTGCAAGTTTGTTAAAGCTGCTGTCTGCACCATTGTTTACTTGCTGCAAGTTTGTTAAGCTGCTGTCTGCAACATTGTTTACTTGCTGCAAGTTTGTTAAAGCTGCTGTCTGCAACATTGTTTACTTACTGCAAGTTTGTTAAAGCTGCTGTCTGCAACATTGTTTACTTGCTGCAAGTTTGTTAAAGCTGCTGTCTGCAACATTGTTTACTTGCTGCAAGTTTGTTAAAGCTGCTGTCTGCAACATTGTTTACCTGCTGCAAGTTTGTTAAAGCTGCTGTCTGCACCATTGTTTACTTGCTGCAAGTTTGTTAAAGCTGCTGTCTGCAACATTGTTTACTTGCTGCAAGTTTGTTAAAGCTGCTGTCTGCACCATTGTTTACTTGCTGCAAGTTTGTTAAAGCTGCTGTCTGCAACATTGTTTACTTGCTGCAAGTTTGTTAAAGCTGCTGTCTGCAACATTGTTTACTTGCTGCAAGTTTGTTAAAGCTGCTGTCTGCAACATTGTTTACTTACTGCAAGTTTGTTAAAGCTGCTGTCTACAACATTGTTTACTTGCTGCAAGTTTGTTAAAGCTGCTGTCTGCACCATTGTTTACTTGCTGCAAGTTTGTTAAAGCTGCTGTCTGCAACATTGTTTACTTGCTGCAAGTTTGTTAAAGCTGCTGTCTGCAACATTGTTTACTTGCTGCAAGTTTGTTAAAGCTGCTGTCTGCAACATTGTTTACTTGCTGCAAGTTTGTTAAAGCTGCTGTCTGCAACATTGTTTACTTACTGCAAGTTTGTTAAAGCTGCTGTCTGCAACATTGTTTACTTGCTGCAAGTTTGTTAAAGCTGCTGTCTGCAACATTGTTTACTTGCTGCAAGTTTGTTAAAGCTGCTGTCTGCAACATTGTTTACTTGCTGCAAGTTTGTTAAAGCTGCTGTCTGCACCATTGTTTACTTGCTGCAAGTTTGTTAAAGCTGCTGTCTGCAACATTGTTTACTTGCTGCAAGTTTGTTAAAGCTGCTGTCTGCAACATTGTTTACTTACTGCAAGTTTGTTAAAGCTGCTGTCTGCAACATTGTTTACTTGCTGCAAGTTTGTTAAAGCTGCTGTCTGCAACATTGTTTACTTGCTGCAAGTTTGTTAAAGCTGCTGTCTGCAACATTGTTTACTTGCTGCAAGTTTGTTAAAGCTGCTGTCTGCACCATTGTTTACTTGCTGCAAGTTTGTTAAAGCTGCTGTCTGCAACATTGTTTACTTGCTGCAAGTTTGTTAAAGCTGCTGTCTGCACCATTGTTTACTTGCTGCAAGTTTGTTAAAGCTGCTGTCTGCAACATTGTTTACTTGCTGCAAGTTTGTTAAAGCTGCTGTCTGCAACATTGTTTACTTGCTGCAAGTTTGTTAAAGCTGCTGTCTGCAACATTGTTTACTTGCTGCAAGTTTGTTAAAGCTGCTGTCTGCAACATTGTTTACTTGCTGCAAGTTTGTTAAAGCTGCTGTCTGCAACATTGTTTACTTGCTGTAAGTTTGTTAAAGCTGCTGTCTGCACCATTGTTTACTTGCTGCAAGTTTGTTAAAGCTGCTGTCTGCAACATTGTTTACTTGCTGCAAGTTTGTTAAAGCTGCTGTCTGCAACATTGTTTACTTGCTGCAAGTTTGTTAAAGCTGCTGTCTGCAACATTGTTTACTTGCTGCAAGTTTGTTAAAGCTGCTGTCTGCACCATTGTTTACTTGCTGCAAGTTTGTTAAGCTGCTGTCTGCAACATTGTTTACTTGCTGCAAGTTTGTTAAAGCTGCTGTCTGCAACATTGTTTACTTACTGCAAGTTTGTTAAAGCTGCTGTCTGCAACATTGTTTACTTGCTGCAAGTTTGTTAAAGCTGCTGTCTGCAACATTGTTTACTTGCTGCAAGTTTGTTAAAGCTGCTGTCTGCAACATTGTTTACCTGCTGCAAGTTTGTTAAAGCTGCTGTCTGCACCATTGTTTACTTGCTGCAAGTTTGTTAAAGCTGCTGTCTGCAACATTGTTTACTTGCTGCAAGTTTGTTAAAGCTGCTGTCTGCACCATTGTTTACTTGCTGCAAGTTTGTTAAAGCTGCTGTCTGCAACATTGTTTACTTGCTGCAAGTTTGTTAAAGCTGCTGTCTGCAACATTGTTTACTTGCTGCAAGTTTGTTAAAGCTGCTGTCTGCAACATTGTTTACTTACTGCAAGTTTGTTAAAGCTGCTGTCTACAACATTGTTTACTTGCTGCAAGTTTGTTAAAGCTGCTGTCTGCACCATTGTTTACTTGCTGCAAGTTTGTTAAAGCTGCTGTCTGCAACATTGTTTACTTGCTGCAAGTTTGTTAAAGCTGCTGTCTGCAACATTGTTTACTTGCTGCAAGTTTGTTAAAGCTGCTGTCTGCAACATTGTTTACTTGCTGCAAGTTTGTTAAAGCTGCTGTCTGCAACATTGTTTACTTACTGCAAGTTTGTTAAAGCTGCTGTCTGCAACATTGTTTACTTGCTGCAAGTTTGTTAAAGCTGCTGTCTGCAACATTGTTTACTTGCTGCAAGTTTGTTAAAGCTGCTGTCTGCAACATTGTTTACTTGCTGCAAGTTTGTTAAAGCTGCTGTCTGCACCATTGTTTACTTGCTGCAAGTTTGTTAAAGCTGCTGTCTGCAACATTGTTTACTTGCTGCAAGTTTGTTAAAGCTGCTGTCTGCAACATTGTTTACTTACTGCAAGTTTGTTAAAGCTGCTGTCTGCAACATTGTTTACTTGCTGCAAGTTTGTTAAAGCTGCTGTCTGCAACATTGTTTACTTGCTGCAAGTTTGTTAAAGCTGCTGTCTGCAACATTGTTTACTTGCTGCAAGTTTGTTAAAGCTGCTGTCTGCACCATTGTTTACTTGCTGCAAGTTTGTTAAAGCTGCTGTCTGCAACATTGTTTACTTGCTGCAAGTTTGTTAAAGCTGCTGTCTGCACCATTGTTTACTTGCTGCAAGTTTGTTAAAGCTGCTGTCTGCAACATTGTTTACTTGCTGCAAGTTTGTTAAAGCTGCTGTCTGCAACATTGTTTACTTGCTGCAAGTTTGTTAAAGCTGCTGTCTGCAACATTGTTTACTTGCTGCAAGTTTGTTAAAGCTGCTGTCTGCAACATTGTTTACTTGCTGCAAGTTTGTTAAAGCTGCTGTCTGCAACATTGTTTACTTGCTGCAAGTTTGTTAAAGCTGCTGTCTGCAACATTGTTTTACTTGCTGCAAGTTTGTTAAAGCTGCTGTCTGCAACATTGTTTACTTGCTGTAAGTTTGTTAAAGCTGCTGTCTGCACCATTGTTTACTTGCTGCAAGTTTGTTAAAGCTGCTGTCTGCAACATTGTTTACTTGCTGCAAGTTTGTTAAAGCTGCTGTCTGCAACATTGTTTACTTGCTGCAAGTTTGTTAAAGCTGCTGTCTGCAACATTGTTTACTTGCTGCAAGTTTGTTAAAGCTGCTGTCTGCAACATTGTTTACTTGCTGCAAGTTTGTTAAAGCTGCTGTCTACAACATTGTTTACTTGCTGCAAGTTTGTTAAAGCTGCTGTCTGCAACATTGTTTACTTGCTGCAAGTTTGTTAAAGCTGCTGTCTGCAACATTGTTTACTTGCTGCAAGTTTGTTAAAGCTGCTGTCTGCAACATTGTTTACTTGCTGCAAGTTTGTTAAAGCTGCTGTCTGCACCATTGTTTACTTGCTGCAAGTTTGTTAAAGCTGCTGTCTGCAACATTGTTTACTTGCTGCAAGTTTGTTAAAGCTGCTGTCTGCAACATTGTTTACTTGCTGCAAGTTTGTTAAAGCTGCTGTCTGCAACATTGTTTACTTGCTGCAAGTTTGTTAAAGCTGCTGTCTGCACCATTGTTTACTTACTGCAAGTTTGTTAAAGCTGCTGTCTGCAACATTGTTTACTTGCTGCAAGTTTGTTAAGAATCACTTTCACTTGTTTGGCTGCATCAACGTGCTGGAATATGACTCTTACTCCAATTCTTCTACACACAAATAAATACAAACGATATGTTTGCTAAATGGTCCTTGGTGTCTGAATGTTGAGGTGGTGACTTGTCCAGGGTGTACCTGCCTTCCGCCCTGATGCAGCTGAGATAGGCTCCAGCGACCCCCTGCGATTCCAAAAGGGACAAGCGGTAGTAAATGGATGGATGGATGGCTGTTTGATAAAACAGAAACATCGCGATTGACAGAAAAGGGGTCACAAGGCTTTAACACAGGGGTCCACAAACTTTTTGACTTGGGGCCGCGGTGGGCTAATATACATACTGTATATATATATATGTATATATATATACAGTGTGTATGTATAAATATATGTATATATACAGTGGGGCAAAACAGTATTTAGTCAGCCAGCGATTGTGCAAGTTCTCCCACTTCAAATGATGACAGAGGTGTGTCATTTTCATCATAGGTACACTTCAACTGGGAGAGACAGAATGTGAAGAAAATTCACACTGTAGGAATTTTAAAGAATTTATTTGTAAATGATGGTGGAAAATAAGTATTTGGTCAATCATTCAAAGCTCTCACTGATGGAAGGTTTTGGCTGAAAATCTCAGGATACATGGCCCCATTCATTCTTTCCTTAACACGGATCAATCGTCCTGTCCCCTTAGCAGAAAAACAGCCCCAAAGCATGATGTTTCCACCCCCATGCTTCACAGTAGGTGTGGTGTTCTTGGGATGCAACTCAGTATTCTTCTTCCTCTAAACACAACCAGTTGAGTTTATACCAAAATGGATACATGGATGATACAGCAGAGGATTGGGAGAATGTCATGTGGTCAGATGAAACCAAAATTAAATTTTCTGTGCCACAGAAAATGTGTGGCGCATTATGAAGCGTAAAATAGGACAGCAGAGACCCCGGACTGTTGAAGGACTGAAGCTCTACATAAAACAAGAATGGGAAAGAATTCCCCTTTCAAAGCTTCAACAATTAGTTTCCTCAGTTCCCAAACGTTTATTGAGTGTTGTTAAAAGAAAAGGTGATGTAACACAATGGTGAACATGCCCTTTCCCAACTACTTTGGCACGTGTTGCAGTCATGAAATTCTAAGTTAATTATTATTTGCAAAAAAAAATGTTTATGAGTTTGAACATCAAATATGTTGTCTTCGTAGTGCATTAAACTGAATATGGGTTGAAAAGGATTAGCAAATCATTGTATTCTGTTTATATTTACATCTAACACAATTTCCCAACTCATGGAAATGGGGTTTGTATATGAAAACACCAGTATTGTATTTAGGTGCTGTACTGTATGTATTTAATGTGATATGGCATACTGGTGATTTATCAAGGAAGGATATTGTTTTTGTACCCACAGAAACAAGGAGCTGGTGGAAGCTGTGATACAGACATTTAAAGAGTGTTGTTAAAGAAAAGGTGATGTAGCACAGTGGTGAACATGCCCTTTCCCAACTACTTTGCCACATGTTGCAGCCATAAAATTCTAAGTGAATTATTATTTGCAAAACAAAATAAAGTTTATAAGTTTGAACATCAAATATGTTGTATTTGTAGTGTATTCAATTGAATATGGCTTGAAAAGGATTTGTATTCTGTTTATTATTCACAGTGTCTTGGCTGAATGAGTAGGTATTGGACACCTCAGTTTTCTTGGATGTATCCTCACTCATCCATGCGGACTGGACACTGGTCGAGAGTTGGTTAGCGGCCAAGAGTGGAGTCGGCTCTCTTTGATGCTTTGTTGGGTCTGCTCCTGTTTCTGGCTATGCTCTCTCCACCCCAGCAGACGATGGCGTGGAACACCGCAGAGGACACTACAGTGTATATGTATCTTTTACTTTTTATTCATAGCTGTATGTAGAAGTGGCTGGTTGTATCAGCTCTGCTCTTTTAATGTCTATAATATCTTTTGTGATCTTTGATGTTTCCTTCTTACACACATGTGAGAGGGATCTGTGCTATGGCTATGAGTTGGTTTTTTCCCCTTGGCTTCAGTCTGGACCCCCTCTCCAGGGACCCAGGCTTAGACCGATTTTTTAAATTTAATTTAATCTTTTATTTTTTTCTCCCATTCCCCCCCACTTGTTTACCTGTATCTCACCTTTTTTGTAAGGGGTGCCGGAAGTTGGCAGAGCCGTCAGCGATCCTGTTCTGTCTCCCTGTAATGTTTGTCTGATCTTGAATGGGATTGTGCTGAAAATTTTAATTTCTCCTCAGGGATTAATAAAATATTTTTGATTCTGATACACACACACACACACACACACACACACACACACACACACACACACACACACACACACACACATATATATAAATATATATATATAAAATCTGTTTTATTTCAGATTAGACAAACTGCTTTTTCCTTACACTGAACAAAAAAAAGTCACTGATGTTTAAAAACTATACACAGAGAGTTTATTTTACGTTTCCCCAAAGATTTCTCAATGTTTTCTCCCTTGCGTAATTGACTGAAAGAGCGCACACTTGTCGCCCGTTCCATGATACTGCGGCGAAAGCGTGATGACATCACGTTATCGATGGGAAAATGCATTTTTAGACAATATGATTTGCTGTTGCGGCAAGGAGACCCTGAGTAACGAGCGGTAGAAAATTGTTTGATGGATGGGACAGAAAGGTCAGATTTAAAAAATAATAATAAAAAAATAAATAAAATAAATCTTCATTATTTTTTAATTCTGCACTACCCACGGACGCTGGAGGGCCGTAGTTGGGCGAACTTGCTTCAACCCTGTGACAAGACAGCCATGTACTGTATAAATTGGATCTAATCCACTCAATCAGGCACTTTCAGGAAAAAGTCTTTAAAAAAAGGTCAATCAATCAATCTATCAATGTTTACTCATACAGCCCTAAATCACCAGTGTCTCAAAGGGCTGCACCAGTCCATAGTGGATCTAACATAATAGTGTGAGAGTCCAGTCCATAGTGGATCTAACATAATAGTGTGAGAGTCCAGTCCATAGTGGATCCAACATAATAGTGTGAGAGTCCAGTCCATAGTGGATCCAACATAATAGTGTGAGAGTCCAGTCCATAGTGGATCTAACATAATAGTATGAGAGTCCAGTCCATAGTGGATCTAACATAATAGTGTGAGAGTCCAGTCCATAGTGGATCTAACATAATAGTGTGAGAGTCCAGTCCATAGTGGATCCAACATAATAGTGTGAGAGTCCAGTCCATAGTGGATCCAACATAATAGTGTGAGAGTCCAGTCCATAGTGGATCTAACATAATAGTATGAGAGTCCAGTCCATAGTGGATCTAACATAATAGTGTGAGAGTCCAGTACATAGTGGATCCAACATAATAGTGTGAGAGTCCAGTCCATAGTGGATCTAACATAATAGTGTGAGAGTCCAGTCCATAGTGGATCCAACATAATAGTGTGAGAGTCCAGTCCATAGTGGATCTAACATAATAGTATGAGAGTCCAGTCCATAGTGGATCTAACATAATAGTGTGAGAGTCCAGTCCATAGTGGATCTAACAAAATAGTGAGAGAGTCCAGTCCATAGTGGATCCAACATAATAGTGTGAGAGTCCAGTCCATAGTGGATCTAACATAATAGTGTGAGAGTCCAGTCCATAGTGGATCCAACATAATAGTGTGAGAGTCCAGTCCATAGTGGATCTAACATAATAGTGTGAGAGTCCAGTCCATTGTGGATCCAACATAATAGTGTGAGAGTCCAGTCCATAGTGGATCCAACATAATAGTGTGAGAGTCCAGTCCATAGTGGATCCAACATAATAGTGTGAGAGTCCAGTCCATAGTGGATCTAACATAATAGTGAGAGTCCAGTCCATAGTGGATCTAACATAATAGTGTGAGAGTCCAGTCCATAGTGGATCTAACATAATAGTGTGAGAGTCCAGTCCATAGTGGATCCAAAATAATAGTGTGAGAGTCCAGTCCATAGTGGATCTAACATAATAGTGTGAGAGTCCAGTCCATAGTGGATCTAACATAATAGTGTGAGAGTCCAGTCCATAGTGGATCTAACATAATAGTGTGAGAGTCCAGTCCATAGTGGATCTAACATAATAGTGTGAGAGTCCAGTCCATAGTGGATCTAACATAATAGTGTGAGAGTCCAGTCCATAGTGGATCTAACATAATAGTGTGAGAGTCCAGTCCATAGTGGATCCAACATAATAGTGTGAGAGTCCAGTCCATAGTGGATCTAACATAATAGTGTGAGAGTCCAGTCCATAGTGGATCTAACATAATAGTGTGAGAGTCCAGTCCATAGTGGATCTAACATAATAGTGTGAGAGTCCAGTCCATAGTGGATCTAACATAATAGTGTGAGAGTCCAGTCCATAGTGGATCCAACATAATAGTGTGAGAGTCCAGTCCATAGTGGATCTAACATAATAGTGTGAGAGTCCAGTCCATAGTGGATCTAACATAATAGTGTGAGAGTCCAGTCCATAGTGGATCTAACATAATAGTGTGAGAGTCCAGTCCATAGTGGATCTAACATAATAGTGTGAGAGTCCAGTCCATAGTGGATCTAACATAATAGTGTGAGAGTCCAGTCCATAGTGGATCTAACATAATAGTGTGAGAGTCCAGTCCATAGTGGATCTAACATAATAGTGTGAGAGTCCAGTCCATAGTGGATCTAACATAATAGTGTGAGAGTCCAGTCCATAGTGGATCTAACATAATAGTGTGAGAGTCCAGTCCATAGTGGATCCAACATAATAGTGTGAGAGTCCAGTCCATAGTGGATCTAACATAATAGTGTGAGAGTCCAGTCCATAGTGGATCCAACATAATAGTGTGAGAGTCCAGTCCATAGTGGATCTAACATAATAGTGTGAGAGTCCAGTCCATAGTGGATCCAACATAATAGTGTGAGAGTCCAGTCCATAGTGGATCTAACATAATAGTGTGAGAGTCCAGTCCATAGTGGATCTAACATAATAGTGTGAGAGTCCAGTCCATAGTGGATCCAACATAATAGTGTGAGAGTCCAGTCCATAGTGGATCTAACATAATAGTGTGAGAGTCCAGTCCATAGTGGATCCAACATAATAGTGTGAGAGTCCAGTCCATAGTGGATCTAACATAATAGTGTGAGAGTCCAGTCCATAGTGGATCCAACATAATAGTGTGAGAGTCCAGTCCATAGTGGATCTAACATAATAGTGTGAGAGTCCAGTCCATAGTGGATCTAACATAATAGTGTGAGAGTCCAGTCCATTGTGGATCCAACATAATAGTGTGAGAGTCCAGTCCATAGTGGTTCCAACATAATAGTGTGAGAGTCCAGTCCATAGTGGATCTAACATAATAGTGTGAGAGTCCAGTCCATAGTGGATCTAACATAATAGTGTGAAAGTCCAGTCCATAGTGGATCTAACATAATAGTGTGAGAGTCCAGTCCATAGTGGATCCAACATAATAGTGAGAGTCCAGTCCATAGTGGATCTAACATAATAGTGAGAGTCCAGTCCATAGTGGATCTAACATAATAGTGTGAGAGTCCAGTCCATAGTGGATCTAACATAATAGTGTGAGAGTCCAGTCCATAGTGGATCCAACATAATAGTGTGAGAGTCCAGTTCATAGTGGATCTAACATAATAGTGTGAGAGTCCAGTCCATAGTGGATCTAACATAATAGTGTGAGAGTCCAGTCCATAGTGGATCTAACATAATAGTGTGAGAGTCCAGTCCATAGTGGATCTAACATAATAGTGTGAGAGTCCAGTCCATAGTGGATCTAACATAATAGTGTGAGAGTCCAGTCCATAGTGGATCTAACATAATAGTGAGAGTCCAGTCCATAGTGGATCTAACATAATAGTGTGAGAGTCCAGTCCATAGTGGATCCAACATAATAGTGTGAGAGTCCAGTACATATGGGATCCAACATAATAGTGTGAGAGTCCAGTACATATGGGATCCAACATAATAGTGTGAGAGTCCAGTCCATAGTGGATCTAACATAATAGTGTGAGAGTCCAGTCCATAGTGGATCCAACATAATAGTGTGAGAGTCCAGTCCATAGTGGATCTAACATAATAGTGTGAGAGTCCAGTCCATAGTGGATCCAACATAATAGTGTGAGAGTCCAGTCCATAGTGGATCTAACATAATAGTGTGAGAGTCCAGTCCATAGTGGATCTAACATAATAGTGTGAGAGTCCAGTCCATAGTGGGTCCAACATAATAGTGTGAGAGTCCAGTCCATAGTGGATCCAACATAATAGTGTGAGAGTCCAGTCCATAGTGGATCTAACATAATAGTGTGAGAGTCCAGTCCATAGTGGATCTAACATAATAGTGTGAAAGTCCAGTCCATAGTGGATCTAACAAAATAGTGTGAG
Source organism: Nerophis ophidion (assembly GCF_033978795.1). Lineage (NCBI taxonomy): Eukaryota > Metazoa > Chordata > Actinopteri > Syngnathiformes > Syngnathidae > Nerophis > Nerophis ophidion. Next base: position 52,032,800 of record NC_084627.1, on the reverse strand, counting down.
AGTCCAGTCCATAGTGGATCCAACATAATAGTGTGAGAGTCCAGTCCATAGTGGATCTAACATAATAGTGAGAGTCCAGTCCATAGTGGATCTAACATAATAGTGTGAGAGTCCAGTCCATAGTGGATCTAAGATAATAGTGTGAGAGTCCAGTCCATAGTGGATCCAACATAATAGTGTGAGAGTCCAGTCCATAGTGGATCTAACATAATAGTGTGAGAGTCCAGTCCATAGTGGATCTAACATAATAGTGTGAGAGTCCAGTCCATAGTGGATCCAACATAATAGTGTGAGAGTCCAGTCCATAGTGGATCTAACATAATAGTGTGAGAGTCCAGTCCATAGTGGATCTAACATAATAGTGTGAGAGTCCAGTCCATAGTGGATCTAACATAATAGTGTGAGAGTCCAGTCCATAGTGGATCTAACATAATAGTGTGAGAGTCCAGTCCATAGTGGATCCAACATAATAGTGTGAGAGTCCAGTCCATAGTGGATCCAACATAATAGTGTGAGAGTCCAGTCCATAGTGGATCTAACATAATAGTGTGAGAGTCCAGTCCATAGTGGATCCAACATAATAGTGTGAGAGTCCAGTCCATAGTGGATCTAACATAATAGTGTGAGAGTCCAGTCCATAGTGGATCCAACATAATAGTGTGAGAGTCCAGTCCATAGTGGATCTAACATAATAGTGTGAGAGTCCAGTCCATAGTGGATCTAACATAATAGTGTGAGAGTCCAGTCCATAGTGGATCTAACATAATAGTGTGAGAGTCCAGTCCATAGTGGATCTAACATAATAGTGTGAGAGTCCAGTCCATAGTGGATCTAACATAATAGTGAGAGTCCAGTCCATAGTGGATCTAACATAATAGTGAGAGTCCAGTCCATAGTGGATCTAACATAATAGTGTGAGAGTCCAGTCCATAGTGGATCCAACATAATAGTGTGAGAGTCCAGTCCATAGTGGATCTAACATAATAGTGTGAGAGTCCAGTCCATAGTGGATCCAACATAATAGTGTGAGAGTCCAGTCCATAGTGGATCCAACATAATAGTGAGAGTCCAGTACATAGTGGATCTAACATAATAGTGTGAGAGTCCAGTCCATAGTGGATCCAACATAATAGTGTGAGAGTCCAGTACATATGGGATCCAACATAATAGTGTGAGAGTCCAGTACATATGGGATCCAACATAATAGTGTGAGAGTCCAGTCCATAGTGGATCTAACATAATAGTGTGAGAGTCCAGTCCATAGTGGATCTAACATAATAGTGTGAGAGTCCAGTCCATAGTGGATCTAACATAATAGTGAGAGTCCAGTCCATAGTGGATCTAACATAATAGTGAGAGTCCAGTCCATAGTGGATCTAACATAATAGTGAGAGTCCAGTCCATAGTGGATCCAACATAATAGTGTGAGAGTCCAGTCCATAGTGGATCTAACATAATAGTGTGAGAGTCCAGTCCATAGTGGATCCAACATAATAGTGTGAGAGTCCAGTCCATAGTGGATCCAACATAATAGTGAGAGTCCAGTCCATAGTGGATCTAACATAATAGTGTGAGAGTCCAGTCCATAGTGGATCCAACATAATAGTGTGAGAGTCCAGTCCATAGTGGATCCAACATAATAGTGTGAGAGTCCAGTACATATGGGATCTAACATAATAGTGTGAGAGTCCAGTACATATGGGATCTAACATAATAGTGTGAGAGTCCAGTCGATAGTGGATCTAACATAATAGTGTGAGAGTCCAGTACATAGTGGATCTAACATAATAGTGTGAGAGTCCAGTCGATAGTGGATCTAACATAATAGTGTGAGAGTCCAGTACATATGGGATCCAACATAATAGTGTGAGAGTCCAGTCCATAGTGGATCTAACATAATAGTGTGAGAGTCCAGTCCATAGTGGATCCAACATAATAGTGTGAACGTCCAGTCCATAGTGGATCCAACATAATAGTGTGAGAGTCCAGTCCATAGTGGATCCAACATAATAGTGTGAGAGTCCAGTCCATAGTGGATCCAACATAATAGTGAGAGTCCAGTCCATAGTGGATCTAACATAATAGTGTGAGAGTCCAGTCCATAGTGGATCCAACATAATAGTGTGAGAGTCCAGTACATATGGGATCCAACATAATAGTGAGAGTCCAGTCCATAGTGGATCCAACATAATAGTGTGAGAGTCCAGTCCATAGTGGATCTAACATAATAGTGTGAGAGTCCAGTCCATAGTGGATCTAACATAATAGTGTGAGAGTCCAGTCCATAGTGGATCTAACATAATAGTGTGAGAGTCCAGTCAATAGTGGATCTAACATAATAGTGTGAGAGTCCAGTCCATAGTGGATCTAACATAATAGTGTGAGAGTCCAGTACATATGGGATCCAACATAATAGTGTGAGAGTCCAGTCCATAGTGGATCTAACATAATAGTGTGAGAGTCCAGTCCATAGTGGATCTAACATAATAGTGTGAGAGTCCAGTCCATAGTGGATCTAACATAATAGTGTGAGAGTCCAGTCCATAGTGGATCTAACATAATAGTGTGAGAGTCCAGTCCATAGTGGATCTAACATAATAGTGAGAGTCCAGTCCATAGTGGATCTAACATAATAGTGTGAGAGTCCAGTCCATAGTGGATCCAACATAATAGTGAGAGTCCAGTCCATAGTGGATCTAACATAATAGTGTGAGAGTCCAGTCCATAGTGGATCCAACATAATAGTGTGAGAGTCCAGTCCATAGTGGATCCAACATAATAGTGAGAGTCCAGTCCATAGTGGATCTAACATAATAGTGTGAGAGTCCAGTCCATAGTGGATCTAACATAATAGTGTGAGAGTCCAGTACATATGGGATCCAACATAATAGTGTGAGAGTCCAGTACATATGGGATCCAACATAATAGTGTGAGAGTCCAGTCCATAGTGGATCTAACATAATAGTGTGAGAGTCCAGTCCATAGTGGATCTAACATAATAGTGTGAGAGTCCAGTCCATAGTGGATCTAACATAATAGTGTGAGAGTCCAGTACATATGGGATCCAACATAATAGTGTGAGAGTCCAGTCCATAGTGGATCTAACATAATAGTGTGAGAGTCCAGTACATATGGGATCCAACATAATAGTGTGAGAGTCCAGTACATATGGGATCCAACATGTACCCTCATACCTCGGTAGGAATCATTTAAAAAAGTGTCAAATACAGAATGTACATTCAAAAGGATTATGAAAGCACACATAGCTTGGAAGTGTGTCTGAGGCCCCGATACGCTCGAAGCCCCTCTCGCTTGGGGTCCCTCACCATCCCTCGGACTACGGGCAAACAGTCACAGCCCCGCCTCCTCTGCGCCCGGTGCAGCAGGATCCGATAAACCCCGGTGACAGGGCTGCGGCTCTCATTAAGCTGATTGTTTCGGAAGTTTTCCGACGAAAACCCGAGCTTCTCCAGCGAGCTCCGGACCTCCTCCCTTTCCTCTTCTTCCGCCGTGTCCCAACGCACGGAGCTGTGGAGAGGGCTCGCTGGTTCCGGAGAAGCTAAAGACCAGGGAAACTCGACAGGTAAAAGCCAGTCGCAGCCCAGCATCTGGTCTACGGCGTAACGCTCGCCGGACTCTGGTTTCAAGATGCCCCTGATGAGCCTCTGACAAGGACCGGGCACCCAGGGAGGGATGGTGTAGGCGCCTTGGGTGATGCAGCGTCTCAGTTTGCCCATGGTTTCAGCACGGAAGGGCATGGTCCCGGTCACCATGAAAAAAAGAATGACCCCCATCGCCCAGACGTCCACCGGAGGGCCAAGGTAACACTCCTCCCTGAAGAGCTCCGGCGCGGCGTACGGAGGCGAGCCGCAGAAGGTGTCCAGGGCGTCATTGCGGTTTGAGATCTGTGTGCTGAATCCAAAGTCTGCCACTTTCACACAGCCGCTGCTGGTGAACAGAACATTCTCTGCCTTCAGGTCCCGGTGGATGATGTTGATATCGTGCTGCAATGGCAATGATTCATTTCCTCATTGAAACACTGTGATTACTAGACTACTTCATATTGATTATAGCAGATTTGATGATAGAACCAAGGGTGAGAATATTGGGGGAAGCAGAGATAGTGCAAGGTAATCATAGCACTCTTGGTATTGATAGCTGAGCATAAAAAAACAAAACCAAAGGGATGCACCGATTGATCTGCCGCCGATCAGTATGTGTATTTATTTTCATAAATAACTATGTTATCGCCATTGCCAAATGTTGCCTTTAAATGCAGATCCTCTCTGGCAGACACTGTATTTACTTTTATTATTCATTTGTTGGTATCTTTAATATCATTATGGTATCTTTAAAATCATTATCATATATCTATAGAGGACAAGACTGTCATGATCCGTTGCCCGGATCATGTTTTGTTTAGTTTTGTTCTATAAGTTCCACTATCTCAGTCATGTTTTAGGCACCCCTGGGTTTGTGCTTTGGTTACCATGGGTGCTGATTAGTTTCAGCTGCCTCTGATTAGTGTTCGGCACGCTCACCTGCTGCCGGGCATTAATCACAGAGCTACTTATTCACGTTCTGGCTTCCTTATTTGCTTCCATGCAACAATTTACGTCAGTTACCATTTGGATTCCTGAGCTAAGCTTTGTCATATGCTAAGCGTTTCTTGTTTGCTATACCGTTAGCTTGCTGTGCTATCGGTATGATGATGATCTTTTGTTTGTATCCCGCATGATTTACAGACATTAAATCATTTTCTTACCTGTACCTTGTCTCCGGAGTTTTCCGTCTGCATCCTGGGAGAGCGACCACGTAAAATGCAACCCCGACGTGACAAAGACTAAACATGTTACACATTAGGCCCCTTTTCACCGCAGGAACTTTTACAGGAACGCAAAATTTCGGGTCTGGATAAGTAAAGTTCCCTCTCTGTTTCTGCCAAAAACTACCTGGGTAGATTTGGCTTTCAGAAGCTTTTTTTTGTTCCTGCCAGCGATGTGGGACTTTTGGAAAGTTCCTGGAACCTAATCGGTGGTGGGCTTTGTTGTTGAACACTGATTGGTTGATCACAGTTTGGGGGGTTCCTAAAACTTTTTTTTCCAAACACAGGACAGCCTTTTTAAAATGTATTCACGGAGGAGTATGAGGTATTCCGCCAGACTCGGTTAGCCTCAACCCGAGTGAACTAAATACTAATGCTAACAAGCTAACGCTAAAGCAGATGTGTTTGTGGTCGGCGTGAGATAAACGCTGACATTTATTATTTGTATATTGTTATTTACAGCTGAAATGGACCAAAAGGAATCATTTGACCCTCATGAATTCATCATTTACGGAAAAGACAACTTTGTGACTGTTGGACATTGCGGACAAAAGCCAGACTTTCTATAAACAATGATACAATGTAACATATTACTCCTTTATATTTATCTTACTCAGACTTTCGTAAAAAAACTCTGACCTAATATTGTCTGTTTATTTACATGGTATCAGTTGAGTGTTATTCAAAACAACTTTTCCATACGTCATCAGCCTGGTTTGTATAAACTACCCTGAACTACGAAATGCAGTGGAAACATAGTAAAGATAGGATAACATTACAACTTTTGCCTGTCAGCATTGTGACATTAAATACACGACACGTAAGAAAAGGGATGATCGATCCATAAATTTGTAGCGTCCATACCATAGGTTGTATCATTATATGATCGACACGAGAGGGATCAGATCAATATTTGTATTTTCTCAAAATCATTTTTTGTTGTTTTTGTTCATGTTTACAAACTCAGGGAATAATTTGCTGGACTCTGAAGGCAAAAACCAGAGGATTTAAAAGCGTAGCAGATAGTAACTTTTAAAAACAGCATATAGGAATATATCACAAGTTACCTTAGTTATTGTTTGAACGTTGAAAGTGTTTCATTCTGAAATGCATCAAGTTTATCTGCAGTTTGCATTATGTCTCCGTTATTCATTAAGAGCCACCTGTTTTATTGTTGTTTTTTTAAGCGGTTTAGTACATCACTTGAGGATGCTTGTATTTAACAAAGGTTCACTGTTCGCAATCCAACCAGTGTTCCTCATAAAATGGGTGGAACATGAGGAAAGAGTCAATACATTCCACTTTGTGGATGTGCTAAGAAAAGTTGGCATTGACACTCACCATATATTTGATGGCAGAAAGCATCTGTGAGAAAGTGATCTTGCTGGTGTTGTCAGCCAGTTTCCCTTGGTTGCAGATCCTGTTGTGCAGGTCCCCTCCACCAGCGTATTCCAACACCAGGTAGAGACGGCTAGGCATCTCTAACACTTCATAGAGTCGGATCACGTTGGGGTGCTGCATTGAGTCCATGCTGCTGACTTCCCTGGAGAGCAGTCGTTGGGCCTGTGGGTCTAACCTCGTCTTGTCCAAGATCTTGAGGGCCACTTTGTCTACGAAGAAAAAACAAAGACTGTTGATATTTTCCAAGGCTGCTTGGTGGATATTTTAAGTACTTTAATTGTAATGTGACCTAAAATACATTTAAATATGTTTAAGAAAACTAGCGGCCTGTCTTTCGACTGTAAGGGTTACTGATAAAAGTGTAGGGATCTAGTACCCCTTAATCCCTAGTCTGGGCATCAGCAACCAGCGGCACTTTAGCTCCGAACTCGTGGCTCCCTGAAGTTTTTTCTAAAAATGCAGACACATTTTTCATTTATTATGGTTTCTTTAAAAGGACAAACTTTCTTAACTGTTAGAAATCCCACTGTTTATATTAAACATGCTTTACTGATGAGCGTATTTGGCGAGCGCCGTTTTGTCTTAATTTCAGCGGTCTTTGAACTCGCCGTAGTTTGATTACAAGTACAACTTTCTAGAACACTGCCACAGAAAAACGTGTTTCATGCCACTCCTTCTTTGTCTTATTTTGTCCACCAAACTTTTTATATTGTGCGTCAAAGCACAAAGACGAGTTTTGTTGAAGTTATTGACTTGTGTGGAGTGCTAATTAGGCATATTTGGTCACTGCATGATTGCAAGCTATCTGGACTAGCTGGATGTACATATTGCATTATTATGCCATGTTTGTAGGTAAATGAGAGCTAATTTAATTTCCTTTGCTCCCAACTTTCACGTGGCGGAGTTGGGAGAGTGGCCGTGCCAGCAACCTAAGGGTTCCTGGTTCAATCCCCACCTTCTACCAACCTTGTCACGTCTGTTGTGTCCTTGAGCAAGACACTTCACCCTTGCTCCTAGATGGTTTGTGGTTAGGGCCTTGCATGGCAGCTCCCTCCATCAGTGTGTGAATGTGGAAGTAGTGTCAAAAGCGCTTTGAGTACCTTGAAGGTAGAAAAGCGCTATACAAGTATAACTCATTTACCATTTACTTATGTCCTGTGTGTATTTCACGTATATTTGCATGACTCATGCCACAGTATGTGTATATAACATTGGCTGCATTTCTGACAGTTGTTTGTGTGCAATGTTGTTCCAGACCACAGCAAACGTTACCTAACTTGCAAAGATTGTAATAAATTCAATTGAATAAGAAAGCCTGCCGTTTCCTTTATCTTGGACACACACATTTATAGCTTTGGCCATGCTATGCCAGGAGTTCTCTCACCCTCTGAGAAGCCTCTGTTTTACTAATGTTTTAAAATTGTGTAGATTACTGTCAACATTCCTGTCCAGGAAGATTTGCATCCGCCTTTGAAACACAGTCATTTTGATAGTAGACTAATATAGACACTTATGTCATGTGTCGCTTTCATTATGACACTTACACAAGGCTTTTATTTGTTGGAGGCTCCAGACAGATTACATTTTTGTATCTTTAGTCCAATATGGCTCTTTCAACATTTTGGGTTGCCGACCCCTGCCCTAGTCAATCCAAGGAATCCCACTTAGACACAAGCACAAATGACTCTTCTTAAACGAGCAGTAAATATGTTCTTAAAACAGTGAATGCATGTTTTATGGTGGCTGTATGAACAGGAACAAATTCATTATGTTTCCATTTTGCACAGTACTTCCAAAGTTGCTGATGTTCTGAGAAAAATAAGCTTGATATAGAAAAAAACAATACATTGTCAAATCAAATGATAAGAACACAGTTCGAGGTACCTTTCGTCAGAGCATGAAAAGCCATTTTGACTCTGGAGAACGTCCCAATGCCGATCTCTCCACGGACCTTGTAGAAGCCCACCCTGCGACCTATGATCAGCTCCTTGATGATCCGCTCATCCTTGTGCATGTCGAATGTGAGCTTCTGCAGGGGGGTGAAGCGCAGCGGGGCATCTGCTTCCTCCTCCTCTTGGTCCGGGTCCGAGCTGTCTGTCAGACTATAAAGGCTGTGGTGGAACTTAGGGTTTGCTACCTGGCACTGTCCTAAAGGCATTTCTGAAGAGGCTTTCATCTGCAAAGGTTTAACAGCAGATTGTTCAGTACAGAGTAAACAAGTATTTGTAAAACAGCAATCACTTTTTTCTCAAAACCAATTGAAAACACATTTTTGGAAAGGCCTTAACCTAACTTCTTACAGGAGTGTATCAAACAACACACAAGACATATCTAAATGAATTTTCTAGTTCTTACCAAGTTTCCAAATTTTTGAGAGTCATCAAAACACAGATGTGATACCCATTATAAGGTGTAAAACTCAGACCAAACCCATCTTTGCATTCCAATGGACTACGACACTACTGATGGGTAGCACAGTTTCTTAGGCCACACCTTCATCCCTGCCCACCTTTCAGCCATTGGCCACATTGAGGGAAGGTTTAAATGGTGGTGTCATGAACTGTCATCCCGCTTTAGATTACTTCTGCCCCTATCATTTCAACGGTGGATATTAGTTATGAATTAAAAAAATATATATATTAAGAAGGCCCTGAGAAACAGCTGACAAATGTGCAACCTAAAGGCACCAAATGTCAAATTGGTTGTTTTGGGTTACCAGATTGTCTGTGTTAAATGTGGCTGATCAATTGGCTTTTGTCAGATGAAATGTTATGCAACGGCATTACACAATGTTCTCAGTAAGATTAGCGTAGTGTTCCCTCCCAACAACAGGCTGAGCAGCACAGGTAAAGAGATTATAAAGCATCGTGTCAGCTTCATCAGGTGGAGCGTCGTAATTTAGTTGTATGAGAAGCAGCGTGGGAAAGGTGGGAATGTGTGTAACTGCGGGTAATTTACCTCTGCATGCCATTACATTGGCAGTTTAGCTCAACAAATGCAGATCTAATGACATAGAAAGATACATGATTTCATGTTAAGCGAAAAAGGAAATCAATGGTTCTGCCAAAATATCAAAATCAGTTTAATTATATTCAACTATTAAGTAAAACATGAAATATGTTGCAGTAAAATAACTTATGTTGTAAATAGGAGTTTAAAGAAGACGCACACTATTGAAACTGCTCTTGTGAACCCGATGTAACTGTCTGATTGGATTAAAGCCTTAGACAGAAATACAACCTGTGTTTAAGTGTGATGTCAGTACACTGTCACATGTCAGCATGTCGGTGAAACTGCAAATTCACTTGAGAAAGCACATGAGCCTCGTGGTAGTTGATTGTCCTGTTAAATGAAGCTACACACCTGAAAATATTGTCACCTTGGGAACGGAAAGACAGGATAAATACTTGTATACTTGAAGCTGGTCAGCAGCCTCTTAGTGCTATCAGCTTTAAAACAAACTAGGTCCTTCTTTTCTTCAAACGGCTGTCGTTGGCGTTGCCACCTTGCTGGTTGTCTTCCAGCTCTTTGATTCTCTGACGCAGGGCCTCAATCTGCTTGGTCTTCTCTTCCTGAATGAACTGTAGCTTCTAAAAGGACAACAAAGCACAGTTACAAGCCTGCACATCCTCCACAAATGCAAAACTGTCCTCTTTGCACCTGATCGTACAAAAAAAGAAAACATATTTCACATATAAAATAATGTAAATTCAATTATTCTGTCCGAGACATCCAAAAATACGAACACAAAACACATTTTCAAAGAGAATTCTGGCATTAAATGCAATACATTTCATGAAATAAACATTAAACATTATCAGGAGCCCAGTAGACAGCATCTTCACACTTTGCTATGTATTCTTTCTTGGATTCAATAATGTGTCTCACCTTCCTAATCAGATTTTTGGCATTAGTAGTAGATCCAAGACTGTGTCTTCACACAACTTTACTTATGCAGTCACACTCATACGCAAGACAGTGCTTTACGGCACAAGTCACACTGTCATGAATCCTAACTTTTTTTGGTGGCTTATTTTGCAGCCATACTCAATTAAGAAGAACAGAGGCTGAGTCACCAGTGCATTTGTTTGGGCACTAGGTTCCACTGGAATGATACGCCCATAGGAATGGTACGCTGGCAACAGGCTGGGTTTGTTACCCAGAGTGTTTGGCTGTACCATAAACGGGACGGTATACAAAAACCGAAAACTTTCTTGGAAAACCATATCAAATGAAAGGTACAAAAACCAGGAACCACTTTACTTTGAATACTTTTCTCAGACCATTTACAAATAAAACAGGGATGACCTGCAAAAATTATTGAATTCAATGTTCACTGTACTTCACATGCTAGAAATCCAACGTTTTCCTTACAGCATTGCTTTGGCTATGTTTATCAGGCTGGACAAAGGCCCGAACAAACTTTCAGTCTTTTTTGGAGGACATGAACGTGGTTTTACATGTCGCGCTCACCCTCTTGAAGAAATTATTTGCAGTGTTGTTGAAGTCATGTTGTTTCTGCTGCTGCTGCTGGCTCCACTGAGCTGTATTCTGAATTCTGCCCAACTTCGCACCAAACTGTAAAAAGCAAAACAAAACACTCATTAGCCAAGCGAGTATAAAACCACAACCATCTGCAACACAAATAAACTCAAAAATTATTTTTAAGAAGGCTGTATAATGCCCATAAATGTTACTTATTATTTAGAGAACATTTAGGAGATTTGCATCTCTGTCATCGCCATGGCAACCCCTCTACGCCTGAGACACATGTTGTTTCAGTACTATAATTCCTGTTGAGTGCTTGTACAAATGTTGCCATATAATCAGGTAATTTGAGGTGATGTAATTGAGTTCACATTTCAGCATTTTTGTCTGCTCTAAGTTTGTATTTACCACAGTGGCTTAAAGATAAATTACACTTGAGGGGGAATCCTGTAAAAAAGCACACATTCTTAATTTGTCAACATTTGTATTAAAAAAAAAAAGGAACATTCTTCAGAAAAAAATTATAAATTCCTCCCGACTGCCAACTGCCGATGAAGCATTTTTCTTGCAGTTCTTCTATTCATCCATTTTCTACCGCTTGTCCCAATCGGGGGGGGCTGGAGTCTATCCCAGCTGCACCACAGACAGACAAACATTTTTGCACTAGGACAAATTTTGTGTTGCCAATCGACCTATTCCTAGGTGCATGTCTTTGGAGGTGGGAGGAAGCCAGGGTACTCGGAGGGAAGCCAGAGTACCTGGTGTGAAACCACACAGTCACGGGGAGAACATGCAAACGCCACACATAAAGATCCTGAGCCCGGGAATCTAACCCAGGACCTTCTTGCTGTGAGGCAGATGCACGTCTTGTAAATTTACAGGACAATTCTTAAATGGGAAGGTAATGGCTAAGAAAGGCAAAATACGGTAGTTTCCCTGGGAAAACTGTAGGTTCAATGAGACATAGACACAGCAATTAAATATCCCCATTATATAGTAAAGAAGCTCTCTCCCGAAGGGTTGTCCCGATACCAATAATTTGGTACCGGTACCAAAATGTATATCGATACTTTTGCAAATAATGGTAACTACGGAAAATGTCAATATTGGCTTTATTGTAACAGAAAATCTTACAATACATAAATAAATAAATAATAAATGGGTTGTACTTGTACAGCGCTTTTCTACCTTCAAGGTACTCAAAGCGCTTTGACACTACTTCCACATATACCCATTCACACACACATTCACACACTGATGGAGGAAGCTGCCATGCAAGGCGCCAACCAGCACCCATCAGGAGCAAGGGTGAAGTGTCTTGCTCAGGACACAACGGACGTGACGAGGTTGGTACTAGGTGGGAATTGAACCAGGGACCCTCGGGTTGCGCACGGCCACTCTCCCACTGCGCCACTCAAAGAACAATTTTACAAGGTTAAAATATTAATTAAATGGCATTAAACACATCAGGCTTTTTCTTGTTGTACTCAAAGTACAATTTACAATTTTCCATATTACATATAGTCTGCCAGAATCAAGGATTAGGTTCGAATAGAACAGAAAGTTTATGGTTGCCACTCCTGGTCTTTGCTTGAAGAAAAATAAAATTATTAGTAAGTACTAATAACACAACTATTGATAAATGTACACATAAAAAACATGTAGCAGGTAAAACACAGATTTGTAAAAGATAAAACACAAATTGTAGGAGTTTGTTACAAAATTCAGTCATTTCACTTGCATTAGTTGGCGCTAATTGGGCGGTTTTAACTCCGCAGTTCTGTGCGCTTCTAAGAAATGTGCTCAACAGGACAGCTGGTTAACTTATGCGCATGAGTAGCGTATGCGTGTTTGCGAAAATGGGAATGTGTTGGCTGAGTGACGTCGGTGAGTGAGTGGGCAAGTGAAAAGAGAGAGCGGTACCTTTTGCACTGAAGGATAAATGAGTTTGGTTGTGTCCTGCAAAACCAATAATACAGCAACCAGATTGTCACCAATTGGCGACCTCGTCATTCTGACTCGAAAGTGGAGCTTAGCAGACTCAAAGGTAAAGTGAAGGGTGTTAATCCCAGTGAAACCATCGCCCTTGGAGGGAACGTCTCCCCTGTGCTCCTTGACTACTGTCTGCATGAGAGCCCAACAGCAGGAAAGGTGTAACAACATTATTACCTGTCACTCTTTATAACTCCTTGTGCCGATCTGAATGCTTATTATTTAAATGTTTACCTAAGTTTGAAGCAAAGGTGGTATTACTAATCGCCACGTTTAGCGAGGCGTGTTTTAAAGCAGAACTTGCAGCGTGGCGGCTCTCTGTTTAAGGGTTAGTTTTGAAGGCCAAATATCTCCATATTGCGCTTCACGCACCCTCTTAATTAACTAATAGAATTGCCATTAAATGTCATTCTTCCTCTCCACGATGTTATGGCTTGTATGCACTTTGTGTGTTGTTTTGACACTCAACATCATGCGTCTCGGCGCTGTAATCACCGCCGCACAGCGGAATTTGAATCAAAGAACAGCACTGGTATTTTTTCAAAGGTAGTATAGTACCAATTTCAATTAATTAGTATACCGGTACTTTATTAGTACCGGTGTACCGTACTATCTGAACCCATGTGTGTGTGTGTGTGTGTGTGTGTGACAACCTTTATTTTACCTCCATTTGCAACTTCAACAGCTCGCTTTGGTGTTTTTTCTCCTGGTCTTTGAATGTCGTTTTCATCTCCTCCAGATCCATGGCTTTTTGCTCCAGTAACGTCTTCACTTCGGCCTCTTTAGCTTTCACTGCCGTAACAGCCAGCGCAGCCAAATACAGGAGAAAAAAGGTTGAAGGTTTGAAATGATCATATAGATAACAAATATCTATGTCACACTTTATTTAAACCACTTATTCTCTTTGGATGAGCTCACATGGAGTAGATAGCCCGTGTCACTAGACCATCACAAAACACTTCAAGACAGACCATTACCATTTACACACACCTCCAATCAAACAAGCAATACTCCCATTAGAAAACATGAAGTCAGTCACGATGGAATATATAATCTAGACCCGGGGTGTTTCAACGTTTTTATGCCAAGGCCCGAAAGTCTAAGGATCTAGAGACCAATTGAAAAACAGCCTGTACCTGAGCTTTGTGATACAGGTAACTAAGCATACAATGTTTCCTGCAGGACTGAATGTTACGAGCGGATGTGTGTCTATAATTGGACGCTGTTGGGAGAGACATAAAGGTTGAAAAATACATGTTAAGAAATGCATATAATTTTGTGGTTGACAGATGGAGGACCTATATCAGAACCTGCTGTTTGTTGAGTAATTGATAGTGATACCTGTGATTAATAATAAAAAATGAATCTATGTGCTTTACTGCATCATAAAAAGTTTATAACTGTCAAGTTTTTAAGATCACTGATCTTCAACAACTTTTTTCACAGAATTTAAATTGCAGAACCAGCTGCCAAGACGTAACAATAACCTCACAGTATATAAAAAAACAATTCTGTGCAATGGTAAGTAAATGGCCCGTATATATATATATACATTTTTTACTATATCTTTAACGATACCCAAAGCATTTCACATTATACATGACTTTATACATTACATTCACACAATAATCACACACTGATGGCGGAAGCTGCCATGCAAGGCTCAAACCACGACACGTCATGGGCAAGGTGGGTGAAGTGTCTTGCCCAAGGACACAACAGCTGTGACTAGGATGGCGACAGCTGGATACAAACCAGGAACCTTCAAGTTGCTGGCACAGCTGCTCTACCATCTGAACCCATGCCATCCCTGCGCTTATTAATATTGTCATAAATACGACAACAATCAATTATTTTACATTCAAAACACAACAGCAGTATTGTTCATTTCAGTTCAGTTTCAGTTTATTTGGAACATGCATCACACAATTCCAGTTGTTTCATTACAGCACGTCCGAAAAGAAGTAGGTAGAAATACTATTTTAATATGGTAGTGGTGTGACCTCATTCTGTTCTTTGTAATGAAATAGGTTAATAAATCAGCTAAAACATACAATGATCCCTCGCCACTTTGCGTTTCAGTTACTGCTGTCTCACTGTATTGTGGATTTTAAGGAACTGTTGATTACATTGAGATTGGCGTACTCATTGAAGTTTCATGTTCAAATCAAGGAGGTTTTAGCGTTTATGAAGTGTTTAGAGCATAGGTAGGAAGTGTTTATAAGTGAATGTTAAAGCTCCGTAGAGGACTTGTTTAGAAAAAAATATCAGTTTTTTTATTATTTGTATTATTAGAATAAACACTAAATTGTATTCGATAAATATAGCGACAAAGTAACTAAAGCAACATTACAGAAAATGTTTGCTAGGTCTTATTCTCTGGAAAACCAGGTGTGTATGAGGTGTGCTGCCAAGTGGACTTAGCCATAATTGCAGTTACGTTATGCTGCCACTGTTCCTTAAATGGGAAAAAACTGACTCGTTTTTAAGACAGCAGGCGTTCTTTGATGCTAAATTATTGCTCAAGCGCCATGATTCAGTGTGGCTTGCCGAGGAAACCGTGCTTTACAGGATTCGAAACGGATGATACTGGACAAATGCGTGCGTCAATGTGTTTGTTTGTGCAACTTTTTCTTATGACATTTACATTTTTTGTCCTTTTGGAATGTGCTGTGAGCAAATAAAAAATTAGGCCTCGGGCCACACTTTGCACACTTTTGCTGTCGGAAAAAATCCATTCACACTTATGGGCAATCATAACATACATGTTTTAAACAGAGTAACTGAAAATACATTTTCTCAAAAAGTAGTCTATAGTAAACAATAAAATAATCATCGATACACCAGCCGAGAGTGGAGTCGGCTATCTTGGTTGCTTTGTTGGGTCTGCTCCTGTTTCTGGCCATGCTCTCTCCACCCCAGCAGACGATGGCGTGGAACAGCGCTGAGGCCACCACAGTGTATATGTATCTTTTACATTTTATTCATAGCTGTATGTAGAAGTGGCTGTTTGTATCAGCTCTGCTCTTTTAATGTCTATAATGTCCTTTGTGATCTTTGATGTTTCCCACTTACACAAATGTAAGAGGGATCTGTGCTATGGCTATGAGTTGGTTTTTCCCTTGGCCTCAGTTTGGACCCCCTCTCCAAGGGCCCAGGCTTAGACCAATTTTATTTTTCCTCACCGCCCCACCCCCATTGTTTACCTGTATCTCACCTTTTTTATAAGGGGTGCCAGTAGTTGGCAGACCTGTCAGCGATCCTGTTCTGTCTCCCTGTAATGTTTGTCTGATCTTGAATGGGATTGTGCTGAAAATTTTAATTTCCCCTCTGGGATTATTAATAAAGTATTTCTGATTCTGAGGTGAGACATAAAAAAGCAGGGTTATTGTGCAGGGTAGCTTTGGAATAATCCCAAAGCATGAAATATTTTTTGTTTTATTTTCTTGTTTATTTATGCATGTGCACAACATCCATCCATCCATCCATTTTTTACCGCTTATTAAACTTTGGGGTCGCGGGGGGAGCTGGTGCCTATCTCAGCTACAATCAGGCGGACATCTATTATTTATTGAAATTTGTTTTTGTTTTTTTGTTATGAATCAGCTCTGTGCTGTTTACATGTATTTTATGTTCTTTGTGTTCTATATTGTTTCCCTCTTGTTTTCATAGCAAGATGGTACCGCAAATGGTCGCCATGGTGGTACGCTCTCTTGTAGTTGCTGCATTTTTGTTTGTTTCTTGCATAAAACAAAGAGAGCACAGTCTACCAATTCAAATTCCTTGTGTGTTAAACATACTTGGCCAATAAAACGGATTAAAAGAGGTATTTCTAAAACCTATATTGTTTTCTCTTTAGGATCAAACTAACACTACTATTTCAAATAAAACTGTCAAATAGAAACAAAACAACAGGTGGCGCGATATGCCTTAAAACCATAAGGGCGTTGTCAACATCACTCCATAGCAAGTCCCTTCTGGAAAAGGCCCACAATAACCAAGTTTATCAAAGAGGTTCCAAAGACATGCACCTGAGGATAGGTTGATTGGCAACACTAAATGGTCCCTAGTGTGTGAATGTTGTCTGTCTATCTGTGTTGGCCCTGCGATGAGGTGGCCACTTGTCCAGGGTGTACCCCGCCTTCCGCCCTATTGTAGCTCAGATAGGCGCCGGCGCCCCCCGTGATTCAAAAGGGAATAAGCGGTAGGAAATGGATGGATGTACAGCATGTGTGCATTATAAGTGATTTAAGTTAGTTTTGACCATCACCTTTGAACATCAACTTAATAAAATCTACAAAATTAAAACAAAACTAAGGGTAATACTGGCAAAAGTGTTTTTGGTGGCCTCAATTAACAAAAGGAAAAAGACAATGTTGTGATCACGTGAATACTTTATGATGAACTCCTTTATAGCACATAAAGCCTCACATACTGTACGGGTGATGTGGCTCAGATGGTAAGAGCTGCCGTCCAGAAAATTGAGGTCTGCTGGTGCGAATCCAGTTTCCACCATCCTAGCTTACCACCATATATTTGTGAACGTGCACTGAATAACTGATGAGTTTTGTCAGTTTGGGAAATGTTTTCAGTGTCTACAAAAGTGCTATACAAGTATGTAAATATAAAGCATAATTAGGATTTTTTTTTTTAAGCAGAGTGAGAAAACCTCTTGGTGTCGGATATGGTCAAAGTTGCCTTTCATAATTGCACAGCGCCTCTAAACTTGATCAAAATGTGCAGTATGAATCAACAGCAGAATGTTTCGACGCCATTATTGCGACAATCGTCTCAATATATTCCATCTACTAGGTGGATGAGCTATTTTAGTGCAAGTGATGTATTTGCGAATAGTGGTTTAAATTATTAAGGGAGATGTTTACTGTGAGTGTGAGCTCTTACACTGATTGGAAGCTTCTGTGTGGGCATCCTCCACCTGCCTCCTGCACTGTTCCATGACAGACTCTAGCTCCCTCTTGTGGCTCTGTCTCTGTACTTTTATTTCACTGAGCAGTCGTTGGTTCTCAGCCTCCCCTTCCTGTAAATATAAAAACATAACATTAATCATACATGAAATGGTCCAGTTTACATACATACATTTGCACAATTCAACACACTGAAAACTAGTAAGAAGAAGCAGCTTATTTATTTCTAACCCTTCTCCATGCATATTATTGACAATTCATTTCCAACAATATTTTCCTTTTACAATTTGCTATTTAAGGTTGGTTCAATTCCTGTGAGTATTTGTCACCATTTGTAATGCAAGAAACAACAAATAGAAAACATGTAGCAATTGAGGTACGGTAGTAAAAGACGTTGACAAAATAAATAATAATAAGCAAGTATGAGTTAAAAACTAATTAAAAAACAGTATATTGTCCCTGCAATGTTAAAATAAATGACGCAATAAAGATGTTAACATAAAGATGAAAAAATACATACAATTACAATCAGGCAAATAAGATATGGATTAACAGAATACTTATATAAGTCTAGAAAATCACTCAGACCTACTCAGTGGCTTATTGGTTAGAGTGTCCGCCCTGAAATGGGTAGGTTGTGAGTTCAAACCCCGGCCGAGTCATACCAAAGACTATAAAAATGTGACCCATTACCTCCCTGCTTGGCACTCAGCATCAAGGGTTGGAATTGGGGGTTAAATCACCAAAAATGATTCCTGGGCACGTCACCGCTGCTGCTCACTGCTCCCCTCACTTCCCAGGGGGTGATCAAGGGTGACGGGTCAAATGCAGAGGACAAATTTCACCACACCTAGTGTGTGTGTGACAATCACAGGTACTTTAACTTTAATAGACAGTGCAGACATCGGCCAGGCGCTATTTCCCAAAAGTAAAGAGTCCTTAAACAAATTCTTGAATGCAGGCTGTGATACAGATCACCCCCAAAAATCTAATTAGTTGTTCTGACAGTTTAATCGCAAGCCACCCATAACATTTTGAGCTGTGTTGCTAACTATTTTTTTTGTCAGTCACTTCAGAAACAGGCTGCAGGAAGGTTTACTCTTTGCATCGGTCTAATCACCAGAGCAGGTTTGTTTTCGAGCAAAATTAAACAAGGATGTGAACCCTCTTGTCCACTGTCTTTGTCTCTGTGCGTGGAGGTGGGTCCACCAGCAAAGTTCAACCTCCTATCAAAAATGTAAGGTAACACAGTAGAAATGATCAACATCACTCTCAACATCTAATCACTTGTTTCGTTTCCTGTAAGTTTGGGCAGCACTTTTTTAACTACCGTATTTTCCATGCCATAGGGCGCACCGGATTATAAGGCGCACCGCTGATGAATGCTCTATTTTTTATCTTTTTTCATACAGAAGGCGCACCGGATTATAAGGGTGCATTAAAGGAGTCATATTACTATCATTTATTTCTAAATGTAAAACACTTCCTTGTGGTCTACATAACATGTGATGGTGGTTCTTTGGTCAAAGTGTTGTATAGATTAAGTTTTACAGATCATCTTCAAGCCGCTTTCTGACAGTCGCTTCAGGATGCGCCGTTTTGTGGCCGCTCTTATTTACGAGTTCACCTTCGGCATCGTCTTCTCACCGTTATCTTTGTTGTAGCGGTGTAGAGTGCAAGGACTGGAGTGGAAATGACAATGATGCCAAACTACTTCTCCGTGGTAAAATGTCTGTGTAGGTTTTCAGTCATCAGGTCATGGTAATCCGCAAAGGTGGAATAAAGACAACTGGACTCCTAAGGAAATGTCACTTATATCCAAAAGGCCTTATCAGCTGTAAATTTTTAGGTGTGGAGTCTCCCTATTTACAGTACTGTATTTTCAGAACCATTTGGCAACACCGGATAATAAGGCGCACTGCCAATGAATGGTCTATTTTCGATCTTTTTTCATATATAAAGTGCACCGGATTATAGGGCGCATTAAAGGAGTCATACTATTACATTTTGTTTCTAAATGTAAAACACTTCCTTGTGGTCTACATAACATGTGATACTGATTTCTTTTGTCAAAATATTGCATAGATGATGCTTTACAGATCCTCTTCCCGCCATCTTTGTTGTAGCGGTTACCGTTCGAGGGGGAGTGGAAAAAGTGTCAAAAGATGGAGCTTACTGTTTTAATAACATTCAGACTTTACTTAAATCAACAACGGAGCAGCATCTTCTCTTCCAGAAAAAACAACACCAGAAATGTGTCCTGTGAACAAAACGTCCGACCGGAACTCTCTAGTAACTAAAGTTCCTTGGGTGAATAATGTAAAGTCACTACACCGGTATGTTTTTGCGCTTTCATGGCGAGTTTCCTGACAGATATAAGTACGAACTTTAGACTACTTTATATTCAAAAATGGCAACAGCGGAGAATGAATGTCCCATAACAAGAAGATAGAGAAAAAGAAGAAGCACCATTTTTCAGGTTTGATGCAGATCCCAAATACAGATCAGCTGGTACCAGAAGGTAAGAAAAGCTGCTTTTGCACAATATGTCTTACCTTAGACACACACCATAATAATACTCGTATGTTGAAGCATATCAAGCTTACCAAAGTCGTACTTAAACATTTTGATAGATTTTTGAACGCTGTGTGTAATGTTCTGTATTTTCAAAGGAACATAAGGGACAAGCGGTAGGAAATGGATGGATGGATGGATGGATGGATGGACATATAAAATGTTGGTGTTATTTACCTGAGTCATACTGCCATCGTAGTGCAGTCTACACGTATCTCTAATGTTTGACAGCCATCCACTGGTCACACGTATCATTACACCATGTACCAAATAAAATTGCTTTTAGGTTGGTAAGCAAAACAAGAATTGTTCCGTACAATAGGCGCAGTGGGTTTTAAGGCACACTGTCAAGTTTTTGAGAAAAAAAAAGGATTTTAAGTGCGCTTTATAGTCCGTAATATACGGTATGTTGTAAACTAACTATCAGACGGATAAACAAACCCTAGAGAATGGTAGAGGTAATACAACTGTAAAGTTTGTGCGTGTTTGTTTTGTACATCTGTCGTTACAAGACAGGCTGCAAGAGAATCACTCTTTGCAAAATTAACTACAAACAGCCCCTATAAGTAATAAATGTAAACATTTAGCCCGAAACACAACTATTTATTTCAGTTTCCTTTGTGTAAAATAAAAATCATGTTGACGTCTAAAGAAAATATCAAAATCTATGGTTTGATTGGCATGCACGAATATGACCAACTTCATAGGAGAAAACTCCAACAAGTGTTTCAAATGTGAGCAATTTAACATTTATGATACATATAATAATATATCAGTACATATTATATACTGTGTATATAATATTTAAACATTACATGTGTTATTTTTTTATATTGCTACCACGTTACATTTTTAGTCTACTTTATACCTTTTGTTTTTGCCCTCTATTTGTGCCCTTGTGTGCATTATTACCCTTTCCACCCTTTGTAACTGAGCTACTGTGTCGAACAATTTCCCTTGTGCATCAATAAAGTTTGTCGAAGTCTAAGTCTATTTTAATTCACTTGAATAATTAACGATTGAGCAATACTGTACGTATAAAGGTTTAGTTTTAAGCTTCTGTATAATTCTGTATAACTCAATGCATGATTACACCAGGGAAATTGAACAAACTGGAGGATTTTTAATGGGATTGCATTAAATATATTTTTTTAAAAAGGGCGACAACTTCGTTGTTCGTCGTTACCTCTGCTGTTCTTTCAATCTTTTTTCTTAGGTCGGCCGCATTTCTTTTCAACAGCTCATTCTCCACTAGAACATGAAAAAGGGTCGCAATGATTAGTCATTGCCTGTGTTTTTCAAAGTGGAAATGAACATGCACAAGTCATCCACTGCAACAACACCGGGAGAAAGAACAGAGAAAGTACGGGGAACCTGTTCAATCTATCGGCGTCTAAAACCCGTGTAGTTTCCTCAATCTGAAAAACGGGCCTCGCTTCTCATGACAGTAAGTCTGTGATGCGAGAAAATTTCAAGCGGAAGCATGTCGAACATTTGGAACAGTGGTATGCCAAATCATCACTTAATTCAATATTCAAACACAGTGTTACCGAATAAACTGTGTAATGTTACAGTGGTCAAAAATATCAAATATACTTGTTAAATAAAACCTACGCCTTGTTTTTTATGATTACTTAGATTTACTATGCTACTGCATTTTAATGTTGGTCTTCATGGTGGTACTTGGAAAGTCAAGTGTTTTCTGAGGTAGTACTTGGTGAGAAAAGTTTGAAAACCACTGATCTGGAGGATGAGGACTCCAACTCTCCTGGGTAAGGTAGTTAGCTTTTTGTGTGGGCTGGCTCACAACAGAGAGGCGAAGTTGTGTTAAAATAGCTTAAACTATCATTTTACTTGAAGTCCAGCAGCTAAACTTTGTCTATATACCGTATTTTTCAGGTTATAAGTCGCTCCGGAGTATAGGTCGCACCGGCCGAAAATGCATAATAAAGAAAAAAAAACAACATACATAAGTCGCACTCGAGTATAAGTCACATTTTTAGGGGAAATTTATTTGATAAAACCCAACACCAAGAATATACATTTGAAAGGCAATTTAAAATAAATAAAGAATGGTGAACAACAGGCTGAATAAGTGTAGGTTATATGAGGCATAAATAAGCAACTGCTATGTTAATGTAAGAGTCATTCAAATAACTATAACATATAGAACATGCCTTTACCAAACTATCTCTCACTCCTAATCCATAAATCCCATGAAATCTTCTTCCTGGATGTGGCTTCTAAACAACTCTGCCAAATCCAAAGGTATGCACCGCTTCCACTTGTCCTTTTCTGCCGCATATTTCACTTCGTCCAGCTTGTAATCTGCACAACATCATTTCCTTTTCAACACCCCTTTTGTTCAGCCCTTCTACCTTTTTATAAGTTACCGCCAACCATGAAATGATCCATTTTAATAGCTATGGCAGTAGCATATAGCATATAGCAGTTAGCATTCCATGACCCACAATGCACTTCTGCCAGGACCCTCCCCAGCCGAAATCTTATTGGTTGACGTGTGTGTGACGATTGCTGACGTGTGTGTGACGATTGCAGAATTCATATTGGTTGACGTGTGTGTGACGATTGCAGAATTCTTGTTGGTTGACGTGTGTGTGACGATTGCCGACGTGTGTGTGACGATTGCAGAATTCTTATTGGTTGACGTGTGTGTGACGATTGCAGAATTCATATTGGTTGACGTGTGTGTGACGATTGCAGAATTCTTATTGGTTGACGTGTGTGTGACGATTGCCGACGTGTGTGTGACGATTGCAGAATTCTTATTGGTTGACGTGTGTGTGACGATTGCAGAATTCTTATTGGTTGACGTGTGTGTGACGATTGCTGACGTGTGTGTGACGATTGCAGAATTCTTATTGGTTGACGTGTGTGCGACAATTGCTGACGTGTGTGTGACGATTGCAGAATTCTTATTGGTTGACGTGTGTGTGACAATTGCTGACGTGTGTGTGACGATTGCAGAATTCTTATTGGTTGACGTGTGTGTGACGATTGCCGACGTGTGTGTGACGATTGCAGAATTCATATTGGTTGACGTGTGTGTGACGATTGCAGAATTCATATTGGTTGACGTGTGTGTGACGATTGCAGAATTCTTATTGGTTGACGTGTGTGTGACGATTGCCGACGTGTGTGTGACGATTGCAGAATTCTTATTGGTTGACGTGTGTGTGACGATTGCAGAATTCTTATTGGTTGACGTGTGTGTGACGATTGCAGAATTCATATTGGTTGACGTGTGTGTGACGATTGCAGAATTCTTATTGGTTGACGTGTGTGTGACGATTGCCGACGTGTGTGTGACGATTGCAGAATTCTTATTGGTTGACGTGTGTGTGACGATTGCAGAGTTCTTATTGGTTGACGTGTGTGTGACGATTGCCGACGTGTGTGTGACGATTGCAGAATTCTTATTGGTTGACGTGTGTGTGACGATTGCAGAATTCTTATTGGTTGACATGTGTGTGACGATTGCTGACGTGTGTGTGACGATTGCAGAATTCTTATTGGTTGACGTGTGTGCGACAATTGCTGACGTGTGTGTGACGATTGCTGACGTGTGTGTGACGATTGCAGAATTCTTATTGGTTGACGTGTGTGTGACGATTGCTGACGTGTGTGTGACGATTGCTGACGTGTGTGTGACGATTGCAGAATTCTTATTGGTTGACGTGTGTGTGACGATTGCTGACGTGTGTGTGACGATTGCAGAATTCTTATTGGTTGACGTGTGTGTGACAATTGCTGACGTGTGTGTGACGATTGCAGAATTCTTATTGGTTGACATGTGTGTGACGATTGCAGAATTCTTATTGGTTGACGTGTGTGTGACGATTGCAGAATTCTTATTGGTTGACGTGTGTGTGACAATTGCTGACGTGTGTGTGACGATTGCAGAATTCTTATTGGTTGACGTGTGTGTGACGATTGCTGACGTGTGTGTGACGATTGCAGAATTCTTATTGGTTGACGTGTGTGTGACAATTGCTGACGTGTGTGTGACGATTGCAGAATTCTTATTGGTTGACATGTGTGTGACGATTGCAGAATTCTTATTGGTTGACGTGTGTGTGACGATTGCAGAATTCTTACTGGTTGACGTGTGTGTGATGATTGCTGACGTGTGTGTGACGATTGCAGAATTCTTATTGGTTGGCATGTGTGTGATGATCGCTGACATTTTCTTTGACTCTTCCGCGAATGAGATAAATAATATGTCATGTTTGTGTGTCCTCAATTGCTCTGTTTATTGCTATTCTGAGTGTTGCTGGGTCGAGTTTGGTTTTAGAATTGGATTGCATTGTTATGGTATTGTTGTGTATTGTTTTGTTGGATTGATTAATACATTCATTAAAATAAAAAATATTATTATTTGATATTTTACATTACCGCTTATTCCGGTAGAAAATGGATGGATGGATTTTACATTACTAATGTGTTAATAATTTCACACATAAGTCGCTCCGGAGTATATCTCGCACCCCCGGCCAAACTATAAAAAAAACAAACTGCGACTTATAGTCTGAAAAATACGGTACACATGCCCTGCTTTCTAACCACATCTTTATCACTATGCTATTTTTTTTACGGGAAGCTAGATAGCTTGGGTGTTTGTTTTATTGCTGCTAAGTTGACCAATTGATTGAATACTTGTTTTTTATTACAACTTTTCTTGTCCTTTCTTTTAAATGGACCATAGTTGTGTGTTTATTTCTATAGCAGCATAATGAGTAGCTGTCACAGTACAAATAAATATTTCCAAATGAAGTAATCATCTTTACTGTAAAGTGAGACATTCCTAAAAGCATCTCATGGCTAAATTAGAGGCACTGAATATATAATCTATCAGATAGTCGATGATCAGTCGACTATTGAAATAGTCATTAGTTGCAATACAATGATTGAACACCATACGTAATAAAGAAATGATGGGAAATGAACCTCTTTCACAAGCTACAAATGTTTGGCGGAGCAATGCATTACTTCTTAATATAACAACTTAACAAGTGTACCAGAGTTACTGTACCTCTGAGGTTGCACTGCTCTTGCAGAGTCTGCTGCAGCGTGTTCACAGTGACAAACAGCGTGTCTCTTTCTGAAAGAGTTCATCAAAGGCAAAAGAAGAACGCAATTACATTAGCCGGTCGGTGCAGAATACATTGACCACCCTATTTACATTATCATATAGTTTGTAATGATATAATGTTGCAGTTATTTGACAATTGTGAAATGTATTATCGAGTTATCATTTTGTTTTTATTAATGAAACATTTAGTCTGCTCAACTTGCATGTAACAAAAGTCCATAAAAATAAAAAAGCTATATTTTTCAACAAGATTTGTATGTTTTCCATTGTTCAAGTACATCCTTGGGTAACGGTACCGGTTTAAAATGTATATATATTAGGGGTGTAACGGTACACAAACATTTTGGTCCGGTAAGTACCTCGGTTTAGAGGTCACGGTTCGGTTCATTTTCAGTACAGTAAAAAAACAACAAAATATACATTTTTGGGCTATTTATTTGCCAAATTTGTAAACAATGGCATAACATACATATACACACAGGGTCCATTGCCAGGGTTAGTACATATATGACATATATAAAATAAAAACTAAATAAGTTAAGGCTCAGAATGGATTCTTAACAAAACCTTTCTACAAATAAAGTGCTTTTTCTGATTGATTGATTGAGACTTTTATTAGTAGATTGCACAGTACAGTACATATAATTGACTATTGAATGCTAACACCCCAATAAGTTTTTCAACTTGTTTAAGTTGGGGTCCACCTTCATCAACACCGCACTCCGTTTTTTGTGGACATGTTCCATAAATATTGATGTTAAAGATTTCTTTTTTTTTAAAGAAATGTTTAGAATGAAATTGATGAATCCAGATGGATCTCTATTACAATCCCCAAAGAGGGCACTTTAAGTTGATGATTACTTCTATGTGGATAAATCTTTATTTATCATTGAATCACTTGTTTCTTTTTCAACAAGTTTTTAGTTATTTTCATATCTTTCTTTCCAAATAGTTCAAGAAATACAACTACAAATGAGCAATATTTTGCACTGTTATACAATTTGATAAATCAAACGGATGACATAGTGCTGTATTTTACTTCTTTATCTGTTTTTTTCAACCAAAAATGCTTTGCTCTGATTAGGGGGTACTTGAATTAAAAAAATGTTCACAGGGGGTACATCACTGAAAAAAGGTGGAGAAACACTGTGTTATGAGAGTAGCATATGTGTGTGTGTGTGGGTTGGCCTTTAATATGTGACAGCATGTGATGTCAGTGAGTGTGCGGGCGAGCGAGGTGAGGGAGCGGTAGAGTGCAGTAGTGGCTGGTGTTTTGTTGGATTGGCTCCTTGCAAGATCTCAATAATGCCACAATTTGCAACTAATCGCTGGATTCTTCATTTACCCTGGAGTCCGGAGCTGTGGAGACCCACTGCTGGGTAGAGCTGAGGGTTGTGCGCGCAAGGGAGACACTATGGGAGCCGGAAGCAGGTGCAACACATGTTTGAGGTGTTGTCAGAAGCAGCTGCTGAACAATCTTGGCAAACCTCCGTCCTCCATTGTTGTATCGCGCAGCCAAAGTGTTCCCAAACGGGAGATCTTAACGAGGCAGGAGGGTCTTTCAGCTCTGGCTTTAACATGTTGTCCTAGCCTGCTAGCTGCTAGCATGTCTACTCATTCGGTACACCTCCGAACCGAACCCGAAACCTCCGTACCAAACAGTTCAATACAAATACAAGTACCGTTACGCCCCTAATATATATAGTTATATTTTGCACAACGTTCAAACTCTTTAAATCAAATACTACCATATTTTCCGGACCATAGGGCGCACTGCCGATGAATGTTCTATTTTCTATCTTTTTTCATATATAGAGCGCAACAGATTATAGTGCAATTAAAGGAGTCATATTATTATTATCATTTTCAAATGGAAAACACTTCCTTGTGGTCTACATAACATGTAATGGTGGTTCTTTGGTCAACATATTACATAGATTATGTTTTTATGTTTTACAGATCATCTTCAAGTCTCTTTCTGACATTCACTTGGTAATAGACAACAAATAACACTATTTTTGGACACATGAGGATTCACAACCTTATTATTTTTGAAGATAGGAGATTAACTAATGCTTCTAAAGTCGAGCACGAAGAAAAGGGTGAAACTTTGGAGCAGACGGAAGCTGAGAGAGTGAGATCGGCGTGACTTTGATGCCGCAAATGTGGAACTTGGAGCCATGTTATTTTGAAATGAATGGAAAAGCTTCTAATATTAGTCTCTTCAGTTCCTAAACATTTACTGAGTGTTGTTGTAACGCGGAGGTAAAAATGCCCCTGTGCCAATTTTTTTGCAAAGTGGTTGTTAGGGACACGCATGGCTGCAGTTGTGTGACCCCGAGGAAGCAAGAATCCAGGAGAGAGGAGAGCAGGTAAGATGATTTTATTTTCATCAAAGTAACAAAAATAAACACAAAGTAGTCTTGCACAGAAAGGTTCCCAACTTGGTACTATCTTCGAGCACTGAGGAGTGCTGAAGTGAAACATAAATAGACACATGTTGATTGGCAGCAGGTGTGGACCGCTGCCAATCAACGGCAAGCGAGAGAAAACAGCGCTCCGCGGAATAAACAGGAATACGACAAAATAAGAGCACTGAACAGGAAATAAAGTACAAAACATGAAAACTAACAGAAATGAAGTGACAGATTGTCACAGTGGTGCTGCCAATAAATTCAAAGTTAATGATTATTTGAAAAAAATAAAAGTTTCTCAGTTCGAATATTAAATATTTAGTCTTTGCAGTCTATTCAATTGAATATAAGTTGAAAAAGATTTGCAAATCATTGTATTCTGTTTTTATTTTAATATTACACAACGTGCCAACTTCACTGATTTTAGGGTTTGTACTCTATTATTACATTGCTTCATAAAACTAATGTAGATGTTAATGGTACATTCAATAGTGATGTTTTTTATACCATATTTCTTGTCTATAAGTTAGTTTTTCTCTTAAATGGCATTTTATATGTTAAAATTATGATTGGGCAAGCACCAATCCAATTGATTCCAATTCATTTTGTTGTTTTAAAGTGGCCTTCCCAAAGTCCTGACTTAAACCTGTGGACAATGCTGAAGAAACAAGTCCATGTCAGAAAACCAACACATTTAGCTTAACTGCACCAATTTTGTTAAGAGGAGTGGTCAAAAATTCAAGCAGAAGCTTGCCCGGAACTTGTGGATGGCTACCAAAAGCATCTTATTGCAGTGAAACTTGCCAAGGAACATGTAAGCAAATATTAACATTGCTGCATGTAGGGCTGGAAGATATATCGATATACTCGATATTTCGCGGGCTTGTCTCTGTGCGATATAGAAAATGACTACCGTATTTCCTAGAATTGCCGCAGGGCATATAGTATGCGCCTGCTTTGAATTACTGCCGGGTCAAACTCGCTTCCCAAAATAATTAGCGCATGCTTAGCTAGTCAAACTCGTGACGTCAAGAGTGGCACTTCCCCTGTCATCATTTTCAAAATGGAGCAGGTTGATTTCAAGGGAAGAAGATTAAGAGCTATTCAGTAGGATTTAAGGTCCAAGCTTACATCACACTCAAATTTTTACTGCATACCTTTGGTAAGTGCCGGAGTGAGAAGAGGTTTTAAAATAATTAGCGCATGCTTACTTTTACCATATGCCTTTGGTAAGCGCAGGAGTGAGAAGAGGTTTTAAATTAATTAGCGCCCTGGCGACAATTCAAGGACATACGGTATATGGTGATATTGGAGTATATGTTCTCACGCAGTTGCTTTTAGCTGCTGGCATTACACTGCAGGCTCTTCCCACTCTTTCTTGTCTCTCCTTCTCACAGACAGCGAGCGCACCTTCCAACTTACGTCACATACGTATACGCCCTCGTGGAGCCGAGAGGTAGCAGCATGGAGAACGTTAGCTGTGATGCTAGCGGAGCCGTGCGAGTGGTATAACGAGAGAAAGAAGGTGCGAATCTGGTAACAAATGAAGGAATAATTAATTCCCAAGAAAAACATCAGGGGTCCTTCGTCTGGCGGTGGTTTGGCTTCAAGTGGGAATATGTTGAATAGACAACTTTGATTTGTCAAGTGTGGGACAAAAGCGTTCCTACCAAAAGTAGCATTACTGCTAATATGTGGCATCATTTGAAAAGTAATTTGCTAAAGAATGAAGAGTGTTTACTCCGCATTTCAACATCTCCTTTGGTGCCACTCCAACAAAATGCCGAGGCAACCATTTCCACATCAACACTGTATGAAAAAAATAGTCAACAACAAAGGAGATAATATCCGCAGGAACCTACAACTTAGTGAAGGACGAACACTATTGGATTTCCTATTATGCAGCTCATTTTTATTTGACAGTTAGTAAAATATCTTGTGTGACATC
This sequence comes from Nerophis ophidion, assembly GCF_033978795.1. Classification (NCBI taxonomy): domain Eukaryota; kingdom Metazoa; phylum Chordata; class Actinopteri; order Syngnathiformes; family Syngnathidae; genus Nerophis; species Nerophis ophidion. Next base: position 52,003,120 of record NC_084627.1, on the reverse strand, counting down.
ATGCACAAAAGTGCACTTTATTTGTTTTTAACTATTGTAGTGGCGTTCTGTACAAAAAGTGCACTGTAATTAAGTGTTGTTTTGATACGTCATCTTAGTGACATCATGCACAAAAGTGCACTAATAGCTTGTTTTAAATCAGACCTGGGCAAATTAAGGCCCGTTAAGCTTTTCAATCTGGCCCGCAGGGCATTCCAAAATATATTTTTTTATATCTTTAAGATGGAAAGTCTAGCTGCCATTATGATACGCAGTGATGTTTTCTAATGACCGCAAGTCTTCAACTATACTAAGTATTTCTATGGTTGGAATCTGTGCTTCCGCATGATATTTTAGTGTTCTCCTGATACCAATATTATTTTGATACTTTTCGGTACTTTTCTAAATAAAAGGGACCAGAAAAAAAAATGCATTAATGGCTTTATTGAACCGGTAATTTTCAGAGGTGGTATGGTACCGAAAATGATTCATTAGTATCGCAGTACTTTAAAGATACCGTACAACCCTACTAGTTGCTATGGTAATCTACGTCACAGAAGCTCAGACGAGGCACCAAGCAGTGTGGGTGTGGCTTGATTGTAAAATATGTTGATTGAGAGGGGGGGTGACGTTCATATGTTCTCAATATTTAGGGTTTTATCGTTCATAGAAAAACAATTAATTCCATTCCGTTTTAAGGCGGTCAGTCATAACATTTTAGCATTCAATCAGACATTATTGTGAGGTTTTGTATTCATTTTCCTAAAAAAAATAGACATACCGGCCCCCAGACACATTTGTATTCTCTAAATTTGGCCTCGAGTCAAAATAATTGCCCAGGCCTATTTTAAAATGTCTCTGACAATCTTGCACTTTCTGTTTTGGAAATGACAAGAATGTTTGTGCCACTGTGCCAATAACTGTTTGATAAATACAGTTTTGCTAAATTGACTTAGTTGTGATTTCCCTCTCTGCATGAAAGTTTAAAAGTAGCATATATGAATGCAGTATGAAGAAGAATGTTGGAATGTAGACACATAGAATCATCACACTGCTGTCATTATATGCATCAAGTGTTCATTCAAGCCTAAGGCAAAATATCCAGATATATATGGTGTATCGCGATATGGCCTAAAAATATCGAGATATTCAAATAAGGCCATATTGCCGAGCCCAAGCTGTATGTATACTTTTGACCCAGCAGATTTGGTCATATTTCCAGTAGACCCATAATAAATTCATAAAAGAAGCGAACCTCATGAATGTTTTTTTGTGACAAGCAAGTATGTGCTCCAATCACTCTTATCACAAAAAAATAAGAGTTGGAGAAATGATTGGAAACTCAAGACAGCCATGACATCCTGCTGTGGAGTATTAGTCAACACAAGCTTTAAAAAGGAACAACTTAGAATCATTGGAGTATTAGTCAACACAAGCTTTAAAAATGAACAACTTAGACTCACTGGAGTATTAGTCAACACAAGCTTTAAAAAGGAACAACTTAGACTCACTGGAGTATTAGTCAACACAAGCTTTAAAAAGGAACAACTTAGACTCACTGGAGTATTAGTCAACACAAGCTTTAAAAAGGAACAACTTAGACTCACTGGAGTATTAGTCAACACAAGCTTTAAAAAGGAACAACTTGGACTCACCTTCGTTCACACTTTTCTCCTTTTAAAAAAACAACAACTTAAGACTCACTTTCGTTCACACTTTTCTCCTTTTAAAAAAACAACAACTTTAGACTCACCTTCGTTCACACTTTTCTCCTTGCTCTCATAGAAGTTGAGGAGTTTGTTGGCATCTTCCAACTTGGTCTCCAGCAGCTCCTTTCTGCTGTTTAACGCTGTCATTTTCTGTTCAAGTTGACCACAAACATATTTGATAAGAGACAACATGTTTGATAAGAGACAACATATTTGATAAGAGACAACATATAAGAGACAACATGTTATTTGATAAGAGACAACATATTTGATAAGAGACAACATATTTGATAAGCGACAACATATTTGATTAGAGACAACATGTTTGATAAGAGACAACATATAAGAGACAACATGTTATTTGATGAGAGACAACATATTTGATAAGAGACAACATATTTGATAAGAGACAACATATTTGATAAGATACAACTTATTTGATAAGAGACAACATATTTGATAAGATATTTGATAAGAGACAACATATTTGATAAGAGACAACATATTTGATAAGAGAAAACATATAAGAGACAACATGTTATTTGATAAGAGACAACATATTTGATAAGAGACAACATATTTGATAAGAGACAACATATAAGAGACAACATGTTATTTGATAAGAGACAACATATTTGATAAGAGACAACATATTTGATAAGATACAACTTATTTGATAAGAGACAACATATTTGATAAGATATTTGATAAGAGACAACATATTTGATAAGAGACAACATATTTGATAAGAGACAACATATTTGATAAGAGACAACATATTTGATAAGAGACAACATATAAGAGACAACATGTTATTTGATAAGAGACAACATATTTGATAAGAGACAACATATTTGATAAGAGAAAACATATTTGATAAGATACAACTTATTCGATAAGAGACAACATATTTGATAAGAGACAACATATTTGATAAGAGACAACATATAAGAGACAAGATATTTGATAAGAGACAACTTATTTGATAAGAGACAACATATAAGAGACAACATATTTGATAAGAGACAACATATAAGAGACAACATATTTGATAAGCGACAACATGTTTGATAAGAGACAACATATTTGATAAGAGACAACATATAAGAGACAAGATATTTGATAAGAGACAACATATTTAATAAGCGACAAGATATTTGATAAGAGACAACATATAAGAGACAAGATATTTAATAAGAGACAACATATGAGACAACATATTTAATAAGAGACAACATATAAGAGACAACATATTTAATAAGAGACAACATGTTTGATAAGAGACAACATATTTGATAAGAGACAACATATAAGAGACATGTTTGATAAGAGACAAGATATTTGATAAGAGACAACATATTTAATAAGCGACAAGATATTTGATAAGAGACAACATATAAGAGACAACATGTTATTTGATAAGAGACAACATATTTGATAAGAGACAACATATTTGATAAGAGACAACATATTTGATAAGAGAAAACATATTTGATAAGATACAACTTATTTGATAAGCGACAACATATTTGATAAGAGACAACATATTTGATAAGAGACAACATATTTGATAAGAGAAAACATATTTGATAAGATACAACTTATTTGATAAGATACAACATATAAGAGACAAAATATAAGAGACAACATATTTGATAAGAGACAACATATTTGATAAGCGACAACATGTTTGATAAGAGACAACATATTTGATAAGAGACAACATATAAGAGACAACATATTTGATAAGAGACAACATATTTGATAAGAGACAACATATTTGATAAAAGACAACATATAAGAGACAACATATTTGATAAGAGACAACATATAAGAGACAACATATTTGATAAGCGACAACATGTTTGATAAGAGAGAACATATTTGATAAGAGACAACATATAAGAGACAACATATTTGATAAGAGACAACATATTTGATAAGAGACAGCATATTTGATAAGAGACAACATATAAGAGACAACATATTTGATAAGAGAAAACATATTTGATAAGATACAACTTATTTGATAAGATACAACATATAAGAGACAAAATATAAGAGACAACATATTTGATAAGAGACAACATATTTGATAAGCGACAACATGTTTGATAAGAGACAACATATTTGATAAGAGACAACATATAAGAGACAACATATTTGATAAGAGACAACATATTTGATAAGAGACAACATATTTGATAAAAGACAACATATAAGAGACAACATATTTGATAAGAGACAACATATAAGAGACAACATATTTGATAAGCGACAACATGTTTGATAAGAGACAACATATTTGATAAGAGACAACATATAAGAGACAACATATTTGATAAGAGACAACATATTTGATAAGAGACAGCATATTTGATAAGAGACAACATATAAGAGACAACATATTTGATAAGAGAAAACATATTTGATAAGATACAACTTATTTGATAAGATACAACATATAAGAGACAACATATTTGATAAGAGACAACATATAAGAGACAACATATTTGATAAGAGACAACATATAAGAGACAACATATTTGATAAGAGAAAACATATTTGATAAGATACAACTTATTTGATAAGATACAACATATAAGAGACAACATATTTGATAAGAGACAACATATAAGAGACAACATATTTGATAAGAGACAACATATAAGAGACAACATATTTGATAAGAGAAAACATATTTGATAAGATACAACTTATTTGATAAGATACAACATATAAGAGACAACATATTTGATAAGAGACAACATATAAGAGACAACATATTTGATAAGAGACAACATATAAGAGACAACATATTTGATAAGCGACAACATGTTTGATAAGAGACAACATATTTGATAAGAGACAACATATTTGATAAGAGACAACATATAAGAGACAACATATTTGATAAGCGACAACATGTTTGATAAGAGACAACATATTTGATAAGAGACAACATATAAGAGACATGTTTGATAAGAGACAAGATATTTGATAAGAGACAACATATAAGAGACAACATATTTAATAAGAGACAACATATAAGAGACAACATATTTAATAAGAGACAACATATAAGAGACAACATCGTGTGTTTATACTCAAAAAGCATATTTTTACCACAACATTTTTAAGCGTTCATGTACAAAACAGTGCAACTCGATTAATTTAAAACAGGACATCGTTGAGCAGATATAAATAGAGTATACATTTAAAATATTTAAATACAGTATACATTTATAAGATTTAAATAGAGTATACATTTAAAAGATATAGAGTATACATTTAAAAAGATGTTTCGTCACTCTCGGTTTGACTTTGTGAGACGAAAGTTAAACATGAATGTTTCTCTTTCAGTAATTACCTGTTCGACGACGCCAAACTCCTCTACGAATGTGTCAAGATTAACACTGTTTAATTGCGCCATTCTTGAAACAATAAATTACAATTAGACGTTAAAAAAGGCGACGTGAGCAACTAAACTGACAAGTTAAACATTTAATGATACGGCTGCCGACACGTCTATCGGTATCAATGGTGAAATAGCAGTATCAGTATGAGAGTCGATACTAGTCAAGATTAACGCTGTTTAATTGCGCCATTCTTGAAACACTTAATTACAATTAGACGTTAAAATTGGTGGTGTTGGCAACTAACTGACAAGTTATCAATTTAATGAGAGTTACAGCTGCGGACACGTCCATCGGTATCAATAGTGAAAGAGCAGTATCAGTATGAAAGTCGATACTAGAGTGTGATAAAATCGATATTTTTATTTTCTTGTTTAGGTTTATTTTCACAAACGTATCTGTGTTTTGTTGTTGATTTGCACTAATTGATGTAATTCTAAATGGTATTATTGAGGTCTTTGTGACACAAAGTCAAAGGAATTAAATGAGGTCCAACGTTAGTTTTACTTAATTATTTCTTAATATCATTACAATGTCTTAACTTTGTTTGCCTCACTGTTTTATTATAACAAATGCCATATTGATAAGTTATTTCAGATCATGTATATCATTAACAGGAACAAAGTGTAAAGTAACTAAATCGTTGAGATCTCCCATCCATCCATTTTCTACCGCTTGTCCCGTTTGGGGTCACTGGAGCCTATCTCAGCTGCATTTGGGCGGAAGGCAGGGTACAAATATAAAAAAATATATATATATATATATATATATATATATATATATGTATATATGTACAGTTTGGGCACACCTCATCCTCATTCAATGTGTTTTCTTTGTTTTCATGACTCTGTGAAGGCATGAAAAGTATTGTAACGAGCTGCTGATGTGATGTGTTTTGGAGGAGTGATATTCAGAAATCCTATTGTTATGGACGTTGCATGCCTGAAGGTGATTGGTGAAGAAGGAGAAAGTGTTGTTGTTGCAGAAAAGAGAAATGAGTATGTACGTGCATGTGAAGGGAAGAAGATAAGTTGAGCTGTGTTAGATAGTTGGCTCAATAAAAGTTTAAAAAAAGAGCGTCAGACTTTGTGTGCACTTCTTCTGGACGCTACAGCATGAATGACCACATGTGGAGTTATGTACTAAACAAAACAAAGGTGAAATAACTGAAAACATGTTTTATAGTCTAGTTTCTTGAAAATTGCCACCATTTGGTCTGATTACTGCTTTGTACACTCTCGGCATTCTGTCCATGAGCTTCAAGCATGCCTGTGAAGTGAAAACCATTTCAGGTGACTACATCTTGAAGCTCATCGAGAGAATAGATGGATGGATAGATAGATAGTTGGATGGATAGATAGATGGATGGATGGATGGATAGATATAAATGGATAGATGGATGGATAGATAGATGGATGGATAGATACTGTAGTAGATGGATAGATATAGATGGATAGTTGGATGGATAGATGGATAGATAGATAGATAGATAGATAGATAGATGGATAGTTGGATGGATAGATAGATAGATGGATAGATAGATAGATAGATAGATAGATAGATATAAATGGATAGATGGATGGATAGATAGATGGATAGATAGATAGATAGATGGATAGATGGATACTGTAGTAGATGGATAGATATAGATGGATAGATGGATGGATGGATAGATAGATAGATGACAGATAGATAGATATATAGATAGATAGAACTTTATTGATTCCTTCAGGAAAAAAAAAAGTGAATGCCATGAGTGTGCGAAAAAGTAATCAGAGCAAAGGGTGGCTATGTTGAAGAAACTAGAATATAAAACATGTTTTCAGATATTTCCCCTTTTTTTTGTCGAGTACAAAACTCCACGTGTTCATTCATAGTTTTGATGGCTTCAGTGACAATCTACAATGTAAATAGTCATGAAAATAAAGCAAACACATTGATTGAAGAGATGTGTCCAAACTTTTGGCCTGTGCTGTATATATCCATCCATCCATTTTCTACCGCTTAATCCCTTTTGGGGTCGCGGGGGGCGCTGGCGCCTATCTCAGCTACAATCGGGCAGAAGGCGGGGTACACCCTGGACATCGCAGGGCCAACACAGATAGACAGACAACATTCACACTCACATTCACACACTAGGGCCAACTTTAGTGTTGCCAATCAACCTATCCCCAGGTGCATGTCTTTGGAGGTGGGAGGAAGCCGGAGTACCCGGAGGGAAACCACGCATTCACGGGGAGAACATGCAAACTCCACACAGAAAGATCCCGAGCCTGGATTTGAACCCGGAACTGCAGGAGCTTCGTATTGTGAGGCAGCCGCACTAACCCCTCTGCCACCGTGAAGCCTGCTGTATATATATATATATATATATATATATATATATATATATATATATATATGTGTGTGTGTGTGTATTTAAAAGTATATATGTGAATATATGTATACATATGTGTTTTATATATAATTATATACATATGTATACATATGTGTGTTTTATATATAATTATATACATATGTGTGTTTTATATATAATTATATACATATGTGTGTTTTATATATAATTATATACATATGTGTGTATATATATATATATATATATATACACATATACATATATATATATATATATATATGTATAATAAAGTATATAGGTAACATTTCTTAAATAATTCCTAATTTAGGTGTCATTAATTTATACTTAGTAATTCCAATTAAACAGGCATTGCAAACTGTCATCCAAACAAAGTCACTTAGTATTCTAAAACAGCAAGTGTATGTCCCCTTTTATCAAAGACTATTTGGAGACACTTACAGAGTTGAATGTCAAAAAGATAACTCCATCACTTTTTTATATTGTTTGAAGATAATTTGGCGATATTTGAAATAGACAATTTTTTTAAATTTTACCAGACACATTAGGTAAATAAAGTACTATCTATCTATCTAGGTATATTCACGCAAATTTTACTCCGTATCAGATTGGAAAGAAAATCAGTGGTATCGCACATCACTACTAGTACTATATTAATATATGTATTATGAGTCAAACCTTTCTTGTATTTATACACACCAGTGTCCCTCATTATATTTTAAACATATACTCATGAAATGTGTTTTCTTACTTAATCTATCTTTACTTCAAATCACTTTTTTTGATTGATTGAAACATTTATTAGTAGATTGCACAGTTCAGCACATATTCCGTACAATTGACCACCAAATGGTAACACCCCAATACGTTTTTCAACACCTTCATCAATTCATGGTAAGTTAAGCAAGCAGTTATACTGACAAATGTGAACATTCATGAGCTACAGCTAGCTGTCAATCACAGTGGCCTTGCTGACTCAAGTTACTTTGAAATATAAATAAAGCTATTAACTGACCAACATTTTATTCATATTAGTTTCAGGATTGGTGTGGATTAGTATCGATCGGTGTATAGAACAGAAGCTTTTTATTGTGGCTGTATGAAAAAAAAGTACTGTAGCGACACTGAATGACAAGCCTTTGGGTAAGAAGAGGTGCACAATCTATAATATATTTACATACATTTCTGCTTGGGATAGGGAATACAATTAATTACAATAGAAGAGTGAATTGGACTGAAAAAAGGGATAAACAAGTGGTTAATTCACCTCAGGGCCACCAGAACTAAATGTTAATTCAATTCCCTTCTTGCTCCTGAAAAACACACATCCTTCAGATGTTTGAGTAAGGAGGGGTGGCGGCAGGACAAGCACAACATTCTATTTTAGGTGAGCTGACATTCAACACTGAGGCAGTCATCAATCATAAAGACTGTTTCAGATGTTTGTCAGAACAGTTTTAACTTTGGAGAGATCACCCTCGGTCAACGGTTGAATACTTTCCAAAAGGTCAAGGGTCATATAGCTGTCCGGTGTGGGCATGGCCTTGGAGATTGTCAACTGGGTGTCAGGTATTGAGCTCGGGGTCAGCAGGAGGCTGTTTTGCCTGCCAACATCCTCTACCATTGTATAGACCGGAGCAGGGGAAAGCGAGGACGTGGGATCTGTAAGGGATTCCTGGTAAGGCTTCTGGTAGTCCGCTGATGAGGAACACGGCACAGAAGCTAAGTCTCCCCCCGTCGAGCACATGTCACTTGTATTATTGGAAGAGAGCGATTGGCTCATTTTCCTTGCATTGAGCTCTGAGGTGTAACCTCGGTCTTCTGTAGATAGCAGGAGCTTCAACTCTTTCTGCTCCTCCCTGTTTTCAGCAGTTTGGTTTTCTTCAACTGTGTTTTTCTCCATCTCGTCCTCGGGTGACAACAGCACCTTGCCTGATGCCTTTACCTCACTCACCTGTGTGTACAAAGCCTCTCTGACAAGGGCTGCTGAAGAAGGATCTCCCGGTGTGGGGATTTGGCCCTCAGAACCGGGTCTAGCGGTGGCCTGTTCCTTATTGGAGGCTGGCTTTGGGATGGGAGGGTTCGGATGCGATGTTTCCACATCACTGGAGGGATCCGGATCACAGCAGCTGGCGTGACCCGAGTCGTTGTCCCGAAAACTGACGGAAAGACGTGAACAGTTGGAGATCAAGGAGCGGTCCACGAGACAGTCCGTGTCCAAGTGTGTCATTCCGGCATTCTGTTCCTCAATGTCCAGATCGATGAATTCCACCCAGGGGTCATTGGTGTACAGCTCAGGTCTCAGATCAGGTGGGGAACCCAGAATCGAAGTCATCTCCTTCAGCTTTCCTTTCTGTCAGATAAAAAAAGCACCTTTTTTATTATTAAATGACAACTTTTGACTGATAACCATATATTCCAGTACAGGGCAGACTGGGGTTTCCACAGTTAATTTTTAATTGGCCCCCAGCATATTGTTAAAATAAAACCAGACAAAAACAAAAATGGGAAAAATAGAGAACTTAAATGTTGATACATATAATTAATAATTAGGGATGCGTCAAAAATATCGAACAATCGAAAAATGCCTTTTAATGCCAAACACAAACGCTAAATGAACCTTTCTGACTGATACTCTTTCTATTTTTAGTCTCCTGGCTGACAAGTGGCTAGCAGCTCATTACAGTAATTGTCTCCATACACAGTGTGGAGTCCCTCCCCTCGGATAATAATTATCACCTCCATTACAGCAAATAAACTCCAATTCTTAGTATCGTGAGTATCATTATCGAGTACGAGTATCACTGGAGGACGAGGCTGAACATGTTACACACGGAGAGCAAGCCAGGAGCTGGCATACTAATAGCTAAGCTCGCTTTAAACAACACCAAGAAATAATGTTTAGTGAGTAGTTGGTCGATGTTGCTTTTGTTTAGTTACTACTATCGGTTTGGTTTTGATCAAACAATTGTGTGTAAGAAAATAAAATAACTAACTTGTTTAAATATTGGGTTGCTACTGTTTAACTGTTACCATAAATAAATAAAAACATTTACATTTAATACATTTGATTGCTATCGATATCGGCCAATCACACTCAAGGATGATCGGTATCAGGACTCGGCGGCATAAAACCCTGATTGGATTGTCTCAACTGATAATAACACAATGGTTTGTGTTTAGCCTTTTTACCAAATGGCATCTGACTTTGGGGGAGTAGTGTTCGTTTGTGATTCCAAGCTATCTTGATAGCAACCTTCAGACTGATACTGCGACGCTTCAAAAGGCAATGTTAGAAAATATTGGTCAAAGCAGCAGTTATTTCAAGATTGGATCATCTTTTTTTGTGGCCAATTTGTTTTTCCTGTATTAAGCTCAAACACGGAGGGATACCTTGAGTAGCTCAGAGTCAATTCCTCGGATTTTAGGTCCAGGAACAGGTGGTAGAAGAATCACCATCAGCCTTGAGTGAGCAAAAAAAAGACATTTACATGTAAAATACACTTACATATAATGATAAGTATATACAAGAATGTATTAATATATGGTGATACCTAGTAAAGGGCCATAATGAGCTATATGTAGCTAAGTTACGTATTTTAACTACATTTTCCAGTACTTTCACAGTAGCTTAGCTACATTTTTAACAAGTAGCTTTTCCTATAGCTTAGCTACTTATAAAGGCCATGGAGCTAGGTAGCTTACATCAAAGCTACAAAGAGAGAAAATGGAATGTGAATCCAGGCCCCAAAAATATGGAACAATTAAAATGACCTGGATAAATGAGAACATCCATACATACAAAGAAAATCCATGATGATTGGTTGGTGTTCGTATGATGAGTCCCCATTGGCTAAGGTTAGGGTGAAACATTACGGACTGGCCAATCACAGGCAAGACAAGGCGGGTCATTGAAACTAGTGAGTCAACTAATAACACATGACGACCAGGTAGTGGGAGACAGAGGGAAGCCAACTAATAACACATGACGACCAGGTAGTGGGAGACAGAGGGAAGCCGACTAATAACACATGACGACCAGGTAGTGGGAGGTAGAGGGAAGCCAACTAATAACACATGACGACCAGGTAGTGGGAGGCAGAGGGAAGCCAACTAATAACACATGACGACCAGGTAGTGGGAGACAGAGGGAAGCCAACTAATAACACATGACGACCAGGTAGTGGGAGACAGAGGGAAGCCAACTAATAACACATGACGACCAGGTAGTGGGAGACAGAGGGAAGCCAACTAATAACACATGACGACCAGGTAGTGGGAGACAGAGGGAAGCCAACTAATAACACATGACGACCAGGTAGTGGGAGACAGAGGGAAGCCAACTAATAACACATGACGACCAGGTAGTGGGAGACAGAGGGAAGCCGACTAATAACACATGACGACCAGGTAGTGGGAGGCAGAGGGAAGCCAACTAATAACACATGACGACCAGGTAGTGGCAGACAGAGGGAAGCCAACTAATAACACATGACGACCAGGTAGTGGGAGACAGAGGGAAGCCAACTAATAACACATGACGACCAGGTAGTGGCAGACAGAGGGAAGCCAACTAATAACACATGACGACCAGGTAGTGGGAGACAGAGGGAAGCCAACTAATAACACATGACGACCAGGTAGTGGGAGACAGAGGGAAGCCAACTAATAACACATGACGACCAGGTAGTGGGAGACAGAGGGAAGCCGACTAATAACACATGACGACCAGGTAGTGGGAGACAGAGGGAAGCCGACTAATAACACATGACGACCAGGTAGTGGCAGACAGAGGGAAGCCAACTAATAACACATGACGACCAGGTAGTGGGAGACAGAGGGAAGCCAACTAATAACACATGACGACCAGGTAGTGGGAGACAGAGGGAAGCCAACTAATAACACATGACGACCAGGTAGTGGGAGACAGAGGGAAGCCAACTAATAACACATGACGACCAGGTAGTGGCAGACAGAGGGAAGCCAACTAATAACACATGACGACCAGGTAGTGGGAGGCAGAGGGAAGCCAACTAATAACACATGACGACCAGGTAGTGGGAGACAGAGGGAAGCCAACTAATAACACATGACGACCAGGTAGTGGCAGACAGAGGGAAGCCAACTAATAACACATGACGACCAGGTAGTGGAAGACAGAGGGAAGCCGACTAATAACACATGACGACCAGGTAGTGGGAGACAGAGGGAAGCCAACTAATAACACATGACGACCAGGTAGTGGGAGACAGAGGGAAGCCAACTAATAACACATGACGACCAGGTAGTGGGAGACAGAGGGAAGCCAACTAATAACACATGACGACCAGGTAGTGGGAGACAGAGGGAAGCCAACTAATAACACATGACGACCAGGTAGTGGGAGACAGAGGGAAGCCGACTAATAACACATGACGACCAGGTAGTGGGAGACAGAGGGAAGCCAACTAATAACACATGACGACCAGGTAGTGGGAGACAGAGGGAAGCCGACTAATAACACATGACGACCAGGTAGTGGGAGGCAGAGGGAAGCCAACTAATAACACATGACGACCAGGTAGTGGCAGACAGAGGGAAGCCAACTAATAACACATGACGACCAGGTAGTGGGAGACAGAGGGAAGCCAACTAATAACACATGACGACCAGGTAGTGGGAGACAGAGGGAAGCCAACTAATAACACATGACGACCAGGTAGTGGGAGACAGAGGGAAGCCAACTAATAACACATGACGACCAGGTAGTGGGAGACAGAGGGAAGCCAACTAATAACACATGACGACCAGGTAGTGGGAGACAGAGGGAAGCCGACTAATAACACATGACGACCAGGTAGTGGGAGACAGAGGGAAGCCGACTAATAACACATGACGACCAGGTAGTGGCAGACAGAGGGAAGCCAACTAATAACACATGACGACCAGGTAGTGGGAGACAGAGGGAAGCCAACTAATAACACATGACGACCAGGTAGTGGGAGACAGAGGGAAGCCAACTAATAACACATGACGACCAGGTAGTGGGAGACAGAGGGAAGCCAACTAATAACACATGACGACCAGGTAGTGGCAGACAGAGGGAAGCCAACTAATAACACATGACGACCAGGTAGTGGGAGGCAGAGGGAAGCCAACTAATAACACATGACGACCAGGTAGTGGGAGACAGAGGGAAGCCAACTAATAACACATGACGACCAGGTAGTGGCAGACAGAGGGAAGCCAACTAATAACACATGACGACCAGGTAGTGGAAGACAGAGGGAAGCCGACTAATAACACATGACGACCAGGTAGTGGGAGACAGAGGGAAGCCAACTAATAACACATGACGACCAGGTAGTGGGAGACAGAGGGAAGCCAACTAATAACACATGACGACCAGGTAGTGGGAGACAGAGGGAAGCCAACTAATAACACATGACGACCAGGTAGTGGGAGACAGAGGGAAGCCGACTAATAACACATGACGACCAGGTAGTGGGAGACAGAGGGAAGCCAACTAATAACACATGACGACCAGGTAGTGGGAGACAGAGGGAAGCCGACTAATAACACATGACGACCAGGTAGTGGAGGCAGAGGGAAGCCAACTAATAACACATGACGACCAGGTAGTGGCAGACAGAGGGAAGCCAACTAATAACACATGACGACCAGGTAGTGGGAGACAGAGGGAAGCCAACTAATAACACATGACGACCAGGTAGTGGGAGACAGAGGGAAGCCAACTAATAACACATGACGACCAGGTAGTGGGAGACAGAGGGAAGCCAACTAATAACACATGACGACCAGGTAGTGGGAGGCAGAGGGAAGCCAACTAATAACACATGACGACCAGGTACTGGGAGACAGAGGAGGCCAACTAATAACACATGACGACCAGGTAGTGGGAGACAGAGGGAAGCCAACTAATAACACATGACGACCAGGTAGTGGGAGACAGAGGGAAGCCAACTAATAACACATGACGACCAGGTACTGGGAGACAGAGGGAAGCCAACTAATAACACATGACGACCAGGTAGTGGCAGACAGAGGGAAGCCAACTAATAACACATGACGACCAGGTAGTGGGAGACAGAGGGGAGCCAACTAATAACACATGACGACCAGGTAGTGGCAGACAGAGGGAAGCCAACTAATAACACATGACGACCAGGTAGTGGGAGGCAGAGGGAAGCCAACTAATAACACATGACGACCAGGTAGTGGGAGACAGAGGGAAGCCAACTAATAACACATGACGACCAGGTAGTGGGAGACAGAGGGAAGCCAACTAATAACACATGACGACCAGGTAGTGGGAGACAGAGGGAAGCCAACTAATAACACATGACGACCAGGTAGTGGGAGACAGAGGGAAGCCAACTAATAACACATGACGACCAGGTAGTGGGAGACAGAGGGAAGCCAACTAATAACACATGACGACCAGGTAGTGGGAGGCAGAGGGAAGCCAACTAATAACACATGACGACCAGGTAGTGGGAGACAGAGGAAGCCAACTAATAACACATGACGACCAGGTAGTGGGAGGCAGAGGGAAGCCAACTAATAACACATGACGACCAGGTAGTGGGAGGCAGAGGGAAGCCAACTAATAACACATGACGACCAGGTAGTGGGAGACAGAGGGAAGCCAACTAATAAGGGGAACACATGACGACCAGGTAGGAGACAGAGGGAAGCCGACTAATAACACATGACGACCAGGTAGTGGGAGACAGAGGGAAGCCGACTAATAACACATGACGACCAGGTAGTGGGAGGCAGAGGGAAGCCAACTAATAACACATGACGACCAGGTAGTGGGAGACAGAGGGAAGCCAACTAATAACACATGACGACCAGGTAGTGGGAGACAGAGGGAAGCCAACTAATAACACATGACGACCAGGTAGTGGGAGACAGAGGGAAGCCAACTAATAACACATGACGACCAGGTAGTGGGAGACAGAGGGAAGCCAACTAATAACACATGACGACCAGGTAGTGGGAGGCAGAGGGAAGCCAATTAATAACATATGACGACCAGGTAGTGGGAGACAGAGGGAAGCCAACTAATAACACATGACGAACAGGTAGTGGGAGACAGAGGGAAGCCAACTAATAACACATGATGACCAGGTAGTGGGAGACAGAGGGAAGCCAACTAATAACACATGACGAACAGGTAGTGGGAGACAGAGGGAAGCCAACTAATAACACATGACGACCAGGTAGTGGGAGACAGAGGGAAGCCAACTAATAACACATGACGACCAGGTAGTGGGAGACAGAGGGAAGCCGACTAATAACACATGACGACCAGGTAGTGGGAGGCAGAGGGAAGCCAACTAATAACACATGACGACCAGGTAGTGGGAGGCAGAGGGAAGCCAACTAATAACACATGACGACCAGGTAGTGGGAGACAGAGGGAAGCCAACTAATAACACATGACGACCAGGTAGTGGCAGACAGAGGGAAGCCAACTAATAACACATGACGACCAGGTAGTGGCAGACAGAGGGAAGCCAACTAATAACACATGACGACCAGGTAGTGGCAGACAGAGGGAAGCCAACTAATAACACATGACGACCAGGTAGTGGGAGACAGAGGGAAGCCAACTAATAACACATGACGACCAGGTAGTGGCAGACAGAGGGAAGCCAACTAATAACACATGACGACCAGGTAGTGGGAGACAGAGGGAAGCCAACTAATAACACATGACGACCAGGTAGTGGGAGACAGAGGGAAGCCAACTAATAACACATGACGACCAGGTAGTGGGAGACAGAGGGAAGCCAACTAATAACACATGACGACCAGGTAGTGGGAGACAGAGGGAAGCCAACTAATAACACATGACGACCAGGTAGTGGGAGGCAGAGGGAAGCCAACTAATAACACATGACGACCAGGTAGTGGGAGACAGAGGGAAGCCAACTGATAACACATGACGACCAGGTAGTGGGAGACAGAGGGAAGCCAACTAATAACACATGACGACCAGGTAGTGGGAGGCAGAGGGAAGCCAACTAATAACACATGACGACCAGGTAGTGGGAGACAGAGGGAAGCCGACTAATAACACATGACGACCAGGTAGTGGGAGACAGAGGGAAGCCGACTAATAACACATGACGACCAGGTAGTGGGAGGCAGAGGGAAGCCAACTAATAACACATGACGACCAGGTAGTGGGAGACAGAGGGAAGCCAACTAATAACACATGACGACCAGGTAGTGGGAGACAGAGGGAAGCCAACTAATAACACATGACGACCAGGTAGTGGGAGACAGAGGGAAGCCAACTAATAACACATGACGACCAGGTAGTGGGAGGCAGAGGGAAGCCAATTAATAACATATGACGACCAGGTAGTGGGAGACAGAGGGAAGCCAACTAATAACACATGACGAACAGGTAGTGGGAGACAGAGGGAAGCCAACTAATAACACATGATGACCAGGTAGTGGGAGACAGAGGGAAGCCAACTAATAACACATGACGAACAGGTAGTGGGAGACAGAGGGACTCTTCAAGCTGACGATTTAACAAAAATAAAAACATACCGTACTTGAAAATGACAGAGGGATTCTCTTTTGCAGATTACATTTTTTCTTGAGTAATGAAGATGACGTACAGGAAACCCACAATAATGCGTGTCCTGAGTCATCCATCCATTTCCTACCGCTTGTCCCTTTCGGGGTTGTGTGTGTGTGTGTGTGTGGGGTGGGGGTGGATGGCTGGAGCCTATCTCAGCTGCATTCGGGCGGAAGGCGGGGTACACCAACACAGATAGACGGACAACATTCACACACTAGGGACCATTTAGTGTTGCCAATCAACCTATCCCCAGGTGCATGTCTTTGGAGGTGGGAGGGGCCTATCCCCAGGTGCATGTCTTTGGAGGTGGGAGGGGCCTATCCCCAGGTGCATGTCTTTGAAGGTGGGAGGGGTCTATCCCCAGGTGCATGTCTTTGGAGGTGGGAGGGGTCTATCCCCAGGTGCATGTCTTTGGAGGTGGGAGGGTCACCCACATTTGCGGTCCTCTCCAAGGTTCTCATTGTCATCCTTGAGTTTTTCCTTGCCCTGATGTGGGATTTGAACCGAGGATGTTGTTGTGGTTTGTGCAGCCCTTTGAGACACTTGTGATTTAGGGCTATATAAAAAATACTGATTGATTGATTGATCTAAGAGGTCTAACACAAATTTAGGAGCACACATTAAGGTGAGCTGAGTTCATGAAAAGTTTTACTGCACATAACCATTGCCAACGGTTCCCAAACAACACATAAGTCATTGTTTTTTTTTTTTCAAGATATAAACAGACACTTTTATTTTTTTATTTTTTTACTGTCGGCAGAGAAAATAAATAATAATATAGCGGTGGGCCAAAGAAAAGGCAAGTTGTAGGGTGTCCCCAGCTAAATGACAGATAGTTAAAAGTAATGGAGAACTCTCAGTTCCAACAACTTTGATATTATACACGTGGGCCCATATATATAAATGTTGTTAAATGTAACTTTGATGTAGCAAGCTACTTTTGCCGTGTAGCTTGCTACAATTCTCTTTTACTGTAGCTTAGCTACATTTAATCGGGAGTAACATATAGCTTACTATATTTTCTCAGTAGCTTGCCCATCACTGGTGACGCCCTGAATCCTCTACCTTTTTATATCTTTTTTGTGAAAATGTTAAAACTGGAAGTTCAAAGAATGAAAAATCACTTACTTTTCCTGCTTTGAAAAGACCACCACTATCAGGAGGGCCATTAAGCACAAGGAACCAAAGGTGAGCAAAGCCACCAAAGGCAAATTTGATCCTGAAAAAAACAACAACATTGTATTATGCACTAGTTGGTAGAAATATTGGAGGGTTCAAAAATGCATTTTTTTCCCATTGGGTGGGTCACTTATTTGACTTCTTGTGAGGGACACCTGGTACATACTCGTGTGCAGTATCTCTCAGAATAATTGTACGTGAGTTATCACAAAACGTTGTGTTGCTAAGCTATCTTTGATCTTACCAATCAAAAGGCTTGTAAAACTCCACTGAGTAGGATGGGAAGCGACCTGAAAGTGTCGGTTTCTTTGATGTATTGTAATCTACAGGAAGATTTTGACTCGACCCGAGATCTAAGAAGTGGAAAAAAAGCAGGACCTGACTCCCCTCCAGGTACCTTTTCTTTGAACTGTTTTGTAACCAAAGCCGACGGCTGTTTACGACCCCACTTCCTTTAGAAACAGCTGTTCCCATGTAATCAGGGGAAAGACAAAATAAAAGAGGAAGCGTACAATCTTTCGTCAGAGCGTGTTGGAAGACTGTACAGAGTACAGCCCAGATGTTTCTCCTCAATTGAGCTAAATTGAATTCTGTCTCTTGTTTAATTCCTTGCTTCTTTGTCTGTTTAATAATTTCATCCGTGTTTGAACCTGACAGTATCTCTTACTGTACTTACCCCATACACATAGATTGCTTTCAATATATCAATTCATTCAATATATCATTGGAGTCACAAAAGCACACTTTTCAAATATGCTGTAAAACATCACTGCTGCCCCCTGACTAGGAGCAGGATATATGGAATGATGTGGATGATAAAACATGTACTGTACTATACACATTTACATTGTCAGTGTACTGGAAAACCTTGAACAGATGTGTTCTTTTAAGTCGCTAGTTATTACCTGCAGTTTGAACGTGGACGAATATCGAGTCACTGAAGTCTCCGAACTCCTTCCCACCGTGGCTTTTAGAGCGGGCTCGGATTTCATAATTGATATTACTTTGAAAGCCATACAGAGAGTGACGTGTGCTTTTTACAAGCTCGGACTGTGGTAAAAAGAGAAAATAGTAGTGAACATCAAGAAAGGATTATGTTGCATTCAAATCATGTGAGAAAAACATTTCTAGGTTAGTATAAAAGTAAGAACATAAATTTCTTAATAGAGATCCATCCTAATACAAAGTACAGTGCGACCCGCTGAAGTTGACATCTTTGGTGGTCATTAGTTGCGAGAGTTAAGTTTTTGGACAGTCACACACCTTTCTTCCGGTTAATTTTGGTAGTTGCTGTGGTAGAATGGTTGACACTGCCATACTTTTATTCTGAAGCTTACATACCATTGAACAGGAAGTCACGGTGTGCATGTTTTCAGGCTGTGTAACTAGACCACTGTTTTTCAACCTTTTCTGAGGCAAGGCACATTTTTTTCCATTAAAAAAATCCGTAGGCACACCACCAGCAGAAAACCTTATAGTGCCTTATTTTAAGTTTGTTGGTGTCTTCCTGTGTGTAGTGCTTTAGTTCTTGTCTTGCGCTGTTATTTTGGTGGTCCTTCCTGTTTTGTCTGTTTTCCTGCAGCAGCTTCATGTCTTCCTTTGAGCGCTATACCGCGCACCTGCTTTGTGTTAGCAAGCAAGGCTATTTACCTTGTTTGCATCCTTCTTTGTGTGAACATTGTTGATTGTCACGTCCCGTACGGATGTACTTTCTGGACGCCGTAAGTTTTTGCTGTCGTCCAGCATTCTGTCTCTGTTTACTTTGTAGCCAGTTTAGTTTGACTTTCGTTTTGCGTAGCCTTTTGCTTTTGTTCATTTTGGGTTTAAGCATTACATACCTTTTTACCTGCATACTGCCTCCCGCTGTGGTCTGCATATTGGGATCACAACAAACCATCCTCGTCTCACCCGACACATTACGACTTTTACAAAGCACTGCTGCCACCCACTGACATGCAGCATTGCGTGGTTACCCTGCTGACTTTTACACAGTACAGACAATAAGAAACAGCACATTTTTGGCAGATTATAGTTAGTGATTTGCTAAAAAATATTTTTGGGATAAATTAGGTGGAGTTGCATAATTTCCCACGGCACAGCAGGCAATATCTCACGGCACACCAGTGTGCCGCGGCCATACTTGCCAACCCTCCCGGATTTTCAGGGAGACTCCCGAAATTCAGCGCCTCTCCCGAAAACCTCCCGGGACAAATTTTCTCCCGTACCGTTACACCCCTAATACATATACATACATATATATATATACATACAGTATATATCTTATTTAAAGGGGTCCTATTATGCAAAACCAACACTCCTTACTTGTTGGTGGCTGTTTTGTGTATTTGGGATATACATAATATATGCAACCTTTTGACCAAAGAACCACCATTTTGTAATATAGTATACGTAGACCACAATTGTGGAGGGGGGCGTGCAAGTACTGGCCTCGAAGACAGTGACAGATGAGTAGATGGCCCAGGTGGGCCTTGTTATCTAATCACCATTTGCCTTTATTAGCAGCAGCCGGACGTGGCAGAGGTTGCTGAATTTCCCCCAGGGATCAATAAAGTACTTTTTATTCTATTCTATTCTATTCTATTCTAGGTATTTTAAATCTGAATTTGACCCCTTTTGTATAAACGACCCGTTTGGCTTTCAAAATTCTGTCGACAAAAGCAGCCCACCATGTCGACGCCAACTAAAGCGGGCACTTTTTAAGTAAAACAAGGAAAGACCAGGATTTGATGAGTTGCTCCACATGGACGGGTTGTGGACACATACAGGACCGACTTCAGCGGGTTTCATTGTATTATGCAACAACCACTGATTCATTGCACTTTACACACAAAATATAAATATATATTTTTTTCAAGCACAAATTCTACCCACTTTTTCCCAGTTGTCAGAATCCACTTTGCGGTGTTGGACCTCATACTGCAATGTCATCCATCCCATTTCCACATCTGCAGTCGGAGGTGGCTTCCAACTGAGCATGACATCGTAGAAGTTACTGGTCACGCTAACATTCAGTACCGTCCAGTTCAGGCTTATCGGTGGATCTGGTTGCACTGCCGGGGGAGAACAGAAGTCGAGATTTTTCTTCATTGTTTTCTGACAAATGTGCACAACTCTTTAATCTCTCAGTCAAACATTAGACTGACCAATGTCCTCCACACAGAAATGTTTCTCATCAAAGAGGATTGTTTGATCCCTTGAGCGCAGCTGGACGCTGTAATAAATCCAGATGAAGGTGTGATTTTCATTGAAGAAGCACTCGTTCAGCTTCCTACTGCTGTAATGAGGACACTCGCTCCACTCTTTAGGTCTGCAGGGACGGGAAAGAAAAACAATGTACGGGATCAGCGTCACTGCATATCAAGAAGTGTCGTACTAATTTAGAGTGGAAGCAAAGGTTACTTTAATTAGTGTGGTTCTTAAAGGGGAATTGCACTTTTTTGTCATTTTGCCCATCATTCACAATGCCAATGTGAGATAAAAACACACGTTTCTCTGTTTTGTGAAGTCTACATTGTAAAAAAAACTGCTAGTAAGAGGCAGCCAACAATTTTGCTAAAGGATTCATTGATTCCGCCCCAAAACACTGCCAACGTTGACATGTCGAGACCTGCATCTTAACCAATCCTTAACAACATTGTTGTTGTAAGAACTAAACCTGAGGAACTACTTTTAGTAACAAGGCACCTCGCTCACTAAGGCGTACCTTAACTACTGCAACTACTACTGCAGATGCTAAATTGTCTCTGAGTTTGTAAAAGTTTATTTGAAACTACAAACCCCAAAACCAGCAAAGTTGGCACGTTGTGTAAATGATAAATAAAAACAGAATACAATGATTTGCAAATCCTTTTCAACTTATATTCAATTGAATTGACTGCAAAGACAAGATACTTATTGTTCGAACTGGAAAACTTTGTTAGTTTTGGCAAATATTAGCTCATTTGGAATTTGATGCCTGGAACGTGTTTAAAAAAAGCTGGCACAAGTGGCAAAAATGACTGAGAAAGTTGAGGAATGCTCATCCAACACTTATTTGGAACATCCTACAGGTGAACAGGCTGATGGGGAACAGGTGGGTGCCATGATTGGCTGTAAAAGCAGCTTCCATGAAATGCTCACTCATTCACAAACAAGGACGGGGCGAGGGTCAGCACTTTGTCAATGAATGCGTGAGAAAATCAACAAGCTATTGCAAAGAATTTAGGGATTTCAACCTTTCAAAATTTAAAAAATTGTACCGGAAAGTTCATTACTTTGAAGTCGACCAGTAATTAATAATTAATAATAATTAATAATTTGACCCGGCAAATATAAAAGCGTTAATTGATCAAATAAAAAAAATACAAATAAAATCGGGCGGTAAAAATTAAAATAAAAAATCTGCGTCCGGGCGACACACGGACTTACGGAAATGTGCATCCTTTCGGATTTCAATGCGTAAAAAGACACAAAAGTGCGTTGACGTCAACACTTGCTCCAAGGTTTTATCGACGGAATATCTTGTTTCTCCATTACCTGCAATGGTAGCTGCCTCTTGCTAGCAGTTTTTTTTACGATTTAGACAGCACAAAATAGAAAAATTGTGTGGTTTTGTTTCACATCGGGATTGTGAATGAAAGGCAAAATTAACAATAAGTGCCGCACTTAAATAGAGTACAGTGGAAAAATAGATCATTTTAGACTTAGACTTCCTTTATCGTCATTCAAATTTGAACTTTACAGTACAGATAAGAACTCAATTTTGTTGCATTAGCTAAAAATACACAATAGGGGGGGGGGGGGGGCATGTGTGACGTCTTGCCGTCTTCCCCCCCGCACATAATACAGTTGCATCCGTGACGCAAATCACCTTTGCATTATGTCCTACTCCTCAATTAATAACATTAAAACTAACACTTTTTAGTCTACAATTGAAGTAATCAATTTAATTAGATTGATAGTACTTTATTGATTCCTTCAGGAGAGTTCCCTCAGGACAATTTCTAGTCCACCAAATAAAGTATATATTTACATTTGTATGACTGTAATGTTACTTAAAACAAATTGTTCTTTAATTCTATCATTTCCTGAGATTTTGTTTTATAATTTAATGAAAACAAATTGTACACAATCACAGGCAGACAAACTGCCTATAATTGAACAGATTGTCTTTGTAAAAAAGGTGAAATGTAAAATGTTATGTCTAATTTTAGGAGAGTGAGTGGGAGAAGCCATGTGGGATAGAAGAGTCCCACAAACATTGGTACTTGTGCATGCACAACCCTGAATCAACTTCTCTAATCAGCCAGCTTTGGAAAGGGCTCAAACCCAGTAGTAGTTTGCTCAGAAGCAAACATTTGGGTTCTTTCAAATCTCAAGGGAACTTTATATCTATTCACCACTGATAAGGTGTGCATGTGCACCATTTTGCAACTGCAGTTGTAGTTGTAAAAAAAGGCAGAATACACTTATTTGACCTTTTGGTTGACTAATAGAGGATAGAGCTTTGAAAAACTGACAACACACTGATCAAAGACAGTACTCATGACAATAATTCAAAATACAATTTGTTCACTTTTCAAACTTTTATGGCTTAACAAAAATGGTCCTTCCATTTGTTGTGGTCTGTAACAATGCTGAAAGGAATAATGGCACAATATTTACAAGTGTAATATATTTTCACTTTATAATACACCTTATGTTGGAATACAATTTTTGAACACATTTTGAAATAAACTTTGACACATTTTGTAATACTGGGTTACATACTGCAAAAGTTATTACAAAATAATAATAATAATATTAAAAATAATGGATTAGATTTATATTGCGTTTTTCTATCAACTAGATACTTAACACGCTCACAGAAAAGTGAGAACGCATCATTCATTCACTCCACAATTTATTTATCATTTTTATACAGGGTTTCCCGCAGCGCTTTCTGGTTAAAACCAACATAATAATACATTTTTTATTTTTTGTAATTTTCAGCTTCTCAGGCAAATCATATATATATATATATATATATATATATATATATATATATATATATATATGAAGTCCAGCAACCGCCAGACGATGGACTTTGTGCTATTTTTCTTGGGAATTAATTCTTCCTTCATTTGTTACCATATTAGCACCTTCTTTCTCTCATATTACCACTCGACTGGGATGAGAATCAGCACCTCGTAGTCCGCTAGCATCACAGCTAACATTAGCCACGCTGCTAACTCTCTGCTGGGCGAAACATATATATATATATATATATATATATATGTATGTGTATAAATATAGATATAGATGTATATATACTTATATGTATATACATCTCTCTCTCTCTCTCTCTCTCTCTCTCTCTCTATATATATATATATATATATATTTATATATATATATATATATATATATATATATATATATATGTATATATATATATATATATATATATATATACACAAGGGATGTCCCGATCCAGGTTTTTGCACTTGTGATCCGACACCTATATTGTTTTTGCACTTCCGATCCGATACCGATACTGGCTGATACTGGCCTATCCGAGCATGTATTAAAGTTTAAAGTTATTTAGCCTACTTAGTTGTCAGATTCATGCTGGAACAGATTTTAGTACTCTTGATAACAACTAGCCAGGTGAATTAGGTGACTTTGAATAATACACAATACTTGGTATTCAAGGATAAACACAAATATCAAAAATTATACATGACAAACAGAAATCGCATCATTAAACAGTAAAAAAGTGAACAGTATAAAGTGCAAATAATGCTGTAAACATTATTAAAAAAAAGCAAAATACACAACCTAAGTGGGATAAAATGTCTATAACTCAGCATCAATACTTGCTCTTAAACAAATGTGAACTTAAAAAAAAAAAAAATATATATATATATATGTATATATCTACACACTCCCTTCAATTGTTTGCCCCAGTCTGGGGGGGGGGGCAAACAATTGAAGTCCAAGCTTAATGGGGAGATTCTTTCGATCAAAAACGAGCACTTCAAAATGCTCAGGTGTCAGCCTGCTCCTGTTTTAATCAATGATGAGTGCTAAAAAGCCTCTCACTCGCAAGAGTCATTAAAATGTCTTACAACTTTACCACCACGCTTGACTTTATTGTGGCATGTTTTGCACTCCACCTTTTCATCTTTTTCTTTTCGTAGGGGAAAATAATCCCACACAGCTGACATTTTTACCGTAACTTTTTATTCACACGGCCGTCTTAATGGTTAGAACACAGACTTGTGGATGTTTTGAAGTTGTGCTGGAAAATGCGGAACGGAGTATAGGAAGCAGCAGAAGAGTGGAATGTACTATTTAAATCGGTGCGTTGGAAAACACGGACCGGAGTTTTTTTTAAAAACTGAATCTGGATCGGCATTTTCCCATGCCCTGCTGATACGCATTTTTTGGCAAATATCGGCGGCAAATCCGATCCAAATATCGGATCGGGCCAAACCTAATATATACATATATACATATATATATATATATATATATATATATATATATATAATATATATATATTATATGTATATATTAGGGTTTATATATATATATATATATATATATATATATATATATATATATATAATATATATATATTATATGTATATATTAGGGTTGTGGGAAAAAATGTATTTGAATACGAATCGAATACATTGTGCGATCCAGAATCGATTTTCATTTAAAAAAAATAATTTTAATTTTTTTATTTATTTAATTTTTTAATCAATCCAACAAACAACTACACAGCAATACCATAACAATGCAATCCAATTCCAAAAGCAAAGCTGAGCCTGCAACACTCAGAACTGCAATAAACAGAGCAATTGAGAGGAGACACAAACACCACACAGAACAAAACAAAAGTAGTGAAACAAAAATGAATATTATCAACAACAGTATCAATATTGGTTATAATTTCAGCATAGCAGTGATTAAAAATCCCTCATTGACATTATCATTAGACATTTATAAAAATAATAAAAAGAACAATAGTGTCACAGTGGCTTACACTTGCATGGCATCTCATAAGCTGGACAACACACTGTGTCCAATGTTTTCACAAAGATAAAATAAGTCATATTTTTGGTACGTTTAACAGTTCAAACAAATTTACATTATTGCAATCAGTTGATAAAACATTGTCCTTTACAATTATAAAAGCTTTTTAAAAAAATATACTACTCTGCTTGCATGTCAGCAGACTGGGGTAGATCCTGCTGAAATCTATGTATTGAATAAATACAGAATCCTTTTGAATCTGAAAAATATCGTTTTTGAATCGAGAATCGAATCGAATCGAAAAAAATCGATATATTATCGAATCGTGACCCCAAGAATTGATATTGAATCGAATCATGGGACACCCAAAGATTCGCAGCCTTAATATACAGTATATATCCATCCATCCATCCATTTTCTACCGCTTATTCCCTTTCGGGGTCGCGGGGGGCGCTGGCGCCTATCTCAGCTACAATCGGGCGGAAGGCAGGGTATATATATATATATATATATATAGGACTCTCTCAGAAAATTTGAATATTGTGATGAAGTCCTTTATTTTCTGTAATGCAACTAAAAACATGAAAGTGTCATACATTCTGGATTCATTACACATCAACTGAAATATTTCAAGCCTTTTAATTTTTTAATATTGCTGATCTGTTGTAAAGCTCTATGGGGATGATGATTTCATTTTCCAGCATGATCTGGCACCTGCCCACAGTGCCAAAACCAGCAGTAACTGGTGTACTGACCCTGGCATTACTGTCCTCCATTGTCCTGCCAACTCCCCTGACCTGAACCCCATAGGTGTGAGGAAATATTCTAATTTTTTTGGATAGAATTTTTGAGTTTTCTTAAGCTGTATGCCATAATCAGCAATATTAAAATAATAAAAGGCTTGCAATATTTCAGTTGTGTAATGAATCCAGAATGTATGACATTTTCATGTTTATAGTTTCATTACAGAAAATAAAGGACTTTATCACAATATTCTAATTTTCTGAGACAGTCCTGTATATACATATATATATACATATATATATACATATATATGTATATATACATATATATATATCTCCATATATACATATATGTATGTATACATATATACATATCTATCTATCTATATATATATATATATATATATATATATATATATATATATGAATATATATATATATATATATATATATTCTGAACGTGATTATGTTACGTTATCGATGGAAAAATGGAAAAATATGATTTGCCTGAGCGGCTAGGAGACACCGAGAGTAACAAGCGGTATAAAATGGATTAGAAAGGACAGATTAATAAAAATAATAATACTTTTCTCTAAAAATATTGTTTTTTGTTGTTTTTATTTGTTAAACTTGGGACTTCCCGCAGGCCGTAGTTTGGGGACCCCTGCTGTAACCTCTTGTTTGTGCACAGTGACTTTATGTTCGTTATGACAGAGTTCCTCCCTTACGTTTTGCTCGTATAGAACAGGCGCACATCTTCTGGTTTTGAGAAGTTCTGTACGGTGCCAACATCCCATCTGCAGTAGAAATTCTCCATGTTTGTGGACACACAGCCAGTGAGATGTGGATACTCGGAGTGGACGTCTAGGAGAGCACAACAAGACAAGAAAAGATTGAAAAGTATTTAATCACTGACACCTAAAGATCTGCTATGGTCAACAAATACTAACTAATTAATATGACTAATGACTATGACTAATAAGCTGAACTGCTTTTTTAGGTGAGCTTTGTTGTAAGCTGTTGTGAAGCCACAGTGCAAATATACTTGATCCATCTTCCTGGAAGTCTGTTGACTAGTGTTCACTGAAGGCTGCCAAATCACTGTCACACCTTTTATGGAAGCATCTCTTTGTTCACTGAGGGCTGCCAAATCACTGTCACACCTTTTATGGAAGCAGCTCTTTGCCTTGCCCACTTGGAAACATTTTCTCAGATCCTGTTCTACTGGCTTCATGTGCTCTACAGCCAAGAAAGATGAGTCTTCTTTAAGGTTTCTCCACAAAACATGACATCATGCACACTAGGTGGACAACAATTACATCCATTATATTTCCACTTACACTGACACCAACTTTATTGACCCCCACAGGGGAATTGTTGGACACAGAAGCTTAATTCAATAAGTTCATCTAATACAAATTGATAAAATCCGTACCTCATAAAAGAAGGTAAACCATTTAAATAGAAGGTGAAAGAGGGCAAAATAAGCAAAATAGAAGGTAATATAGGGTTAAACAAGATGCAAAAAAGATAAATGAAAGTAAAGAGAAGGTATAAGAAGATGATTAAAAAGTAAAAGATTGTAAAAAGAAGATACAATAAGGTAATTAGAAGATAAAGGATAGTGATAACCTCAGTAGAAGCATTTAAGTCCCATCTTAAAACTCATTTGTATACTCTAGCCATTAAATACACCCCCTTTTTAGACCAGTTGATCTGCCGATTCTTTTCTTTTCTCCTCTGCCCTCCTCTCCCTTGTGGAGGGGATGGGGGGATGGGGGGAATGGGCGGGGACGGGGGTATCAGGTCTGGTGGCCACGGATGAAGTGCTGGCTGTCCAAGGTTTGTCATACGCTTTCATGTTGACATCCCACTGGGCTGTGAGTTTAAGTGCTCTCTGACCTGAGGATGTTGTTGTGGCTTCTATATAAATAAACATGGATTGATTGATAGTAATACAAGATAAAGAAATGGTAAAATAAGGTAAATAGAAGGTAAAGAAAGGTACAATAAGGTAAAACATGTTAAATATAACAAAAAGGAGGCAAAAAAGGTAAAAGGCAAGCAGAAGGAAATGGAAGGTCAAACAAGATAAATAAAAGGTAAAATGAGGTGGAAAAACATAAATAGTAGATACAAGACGGTAAAGTAAGGTAAATAAAAGGTAATTAGAAGGTCAATAAAAAGGCGAAAGGTCAATTTAGATAAATAGATGGTAAAGAAAGAGTAAAAATAAGGTAAATAAAAGGTAAAATGTATAGATAAAAGACGGCCAGAAAAGGTAAACAGAAGGTAAAACTTAATTTGTTTTCATAAATCAACAGTGCAGCCTGTAACCCAGTGCAGGTAATATGTGGATTACTTTTGATTGTGCTTAGACCCACACTTTTATGTTTCATTGAGAATATAGAACATTACACACAGCGCTAAGAAATCCGTCAAAATGTTTTAGTATGACTTTGGTAAGCTACAAAGCCACACCGCTTGATAGAAGCCGAAGCAATACAGCTACCATAGTTAGACATACTGTGCTTCAACATACTGGTATTATTATCATGGCGAATGTATAAGGACCCCAAAATGGCAACTATTAGGAGACATATCATCTCGCGTTTAGTTTCGCCCTATTGGTAGGTGCTGTCGTGCATTTGAGGTATACATAATCACCGCAAATGTTAAAATAAATCTGTGGAGACATTGCAGAGCTATTTATAAAACAATCAAGCCTATCCTCTTGTTGTCAGACATTTCTTCTCCGCTGTTGCCCTTTCTAATACAAAGTGGCCTATAGTTCGAACTTCATCTGTCAGTAGACTCGCTATGGAAGTGCAAAAACTACAAAAGATGATGGAGAGCAGACGCTGTCAAAGTGGAGCCACAGAAGTTGGACCGCCCACCAAACAGCGCAAACCAAGCTTGAAATTAGTCTGGAAGACATCAATTACAGTATGTACATTGTTGACCAAAGAACCATCATTCCATGTTATGATGAACACAATAAAGTGTTTTCAAAAATAATATGACCCTTTTAATGAGCCTCATAATTTGGTGTGCCTTATGTATGAAAATACACCCCAAAATAGACCGGTTGATCGACAGCGCACCTTATAATCCGGTATGCATTATGGTCCCGAAAATGCTTTAAGATAAGGGTAAAGAAGGTAAATAGAAGGTCAAAGAAGATAAATGGAAGGTAAAATGAGGTAAATAAAAGGCCAAACAAGACAAAATAAGGTCAAAGAAGATTAATGGAAGGTAAAAGAAGGTAAATAGAAGGTTATGGTAAGCATAAAAATCTTTATTTTAAGTATTTCTCTTAAACACACACATTAAAACTATAGGTCTGAACAAATTATTCGACAGATTACTCGATTGATAAAATAATCGAGAGCTGCAGCCTGCAACCCTAATAATGCACACTGACTTGTGGAACTAACCACCAAATACTCACCTGAGAATATCAACCTGGCCAGCATTTGTTGGCAGGGAAGCTAGTCAATCATTTACAAGGCTGCAGCACATTAGCCATTGTGTAAACTGGATGACACTTAGGGTTTGTTAGATGTTCTACTTAGTCAGGACACACAAGGGGTCACGTTTCTATGTTGCTAGTCTATGTATCTGTCATGCGCACCTGGTATTTAAAACATGCTTGTTCCTTCAGACATAAACATACTAAGATACTGTACTTGAGACAAACATACTAAGATACTGTACTTGAGACAAAAACATACTAAGATACTGTACTTCGTTTTTTTAACATTGACATATACTGTATATATATATATATATATATATATATACACACACACACAGATATATATATACACACATACTGTATATATACATATATATATAAATATATATATATACACATATATATATGTATACATATATATATATATATATATATATATACACATACATATATATATATATATACACATACATATATATATATATATATATATATATATATATATATATATATATATACATATATATATATATACATATATATATACATATATATATATATATATACATATATATATACATATATATATATATGCATATATATATACATATATATATATGCATATATATATACATATATATATATACATATATATATATATATATATATATATACATATATATACATATATATATACATACATATATATATATATATGTATATATATATATATACATATACGTATATATATATACACATACTTTGCATATAGCTTGTAGGTAGGGTTGCGCAATATTGCCGATTCAGCCTGACATAATTGTAGCAGACGATAGAGCTTTTATTACTATCATCATATCGTGATAATGCATGTTGACAAGTTCTAACTGGGTCCCGCAAATTTGACAACGACAAGAAAACGACTGCTTTCCCAACGCACGCAAGCGTCCTTGCTTGTGAGCTTGCGGCTAACATGCCTCCACAGTGCGAGTCACCATTGTCTCTTTGGGGGCAAACAAACTGTTTCTTACCAGTATCATTAAGACTACAAGGAATAGCTAAACATGCTACACTACACACCGTTGCAGAATACAATCAGCCGTTGTTAACTAAGTTAGAGTTCTTAAATTGAATGTACAGTAAACAGGGGTGGGCAGACCGATAGAAAAATATCGATAGTATAGATACAGTATCAGTATACAGTCAATACTACAGTGATAAGATCAATATTTTTTGTTTTGTTTTGTTTACACACTCGGAAAACAAGTCCCTGGGTGCAAAGAGTGAATGATTTAAACAGTAATATTAGTCCATTAGCTAATAGTACTTTTACTTATGTTTAGTTATTTTGCACTACTGACCTAATTTTGCTCAAAATATTGTATGTAAAAAAAAAAAAAATGAAGGACATATTTTGAATATTCAATTAATATTCTTCAACCGACATCGTGTTTTTGCCTGATTACAATTGTGATTAAATTTGTAATCATTCATCCATGCGTCTAGTTTCAGCGGAGGGGCTTTAGACGATCCCAGCTGCTTCAATCATTCAACGATCTTGAAAATGTTAAACATCAGTATCAGCATCGCTATGACCAATACTGCCCATGTAACTACCTGGTAATGGACCCATACTAATGTGAAGCATACAAACAATAGAAGAATACCTGCTAAATATTCTTGACTGTGTTACAACAGAAAGTAAGCAGATATTAACAGTCAATTAGCAAGTGGATTTATACTAGTTCTGAGGAAAAAAATACAACTGGAAATGACGCAATATATCACCACATACTGTACATCAGCAGACAAATTAGGGGGAATTGTAACCCGTTTTGAAATAGTTCTATTATCATTTATATGCCAAAAATATATTGTAATATAAATCCTTATTGAAGGAAGCTGCACTATACATCGCAATATGGATTTTAGACTTTAGGGTGAGATTATTATACATCGTACATCTTCAATGATTTTTAAAAACAAAAATCTGAGACATAACTTTGAATTTATTTTAAATTGTGTCTTATTTACACAGGGTCAAAATTATAAGGACAGATTGAAAATAAGCATACAATTGGTAGAGTTCATTGTAATTGTTTGGTTTCCAGGCACGGACCCGTCTTTAGAGCAAAATACACACATGTTCTATCCATACAGCTGAAAAATGTTGGTGTTGGGTATAATTGCAAAGGTTTGACCAAGTAAATTAAAATACAGACAGCCTCTTCTATTTACATTTCTGTGAAAGCAGCAGCAATCATTTAGCCAAGGCCAACATTTCAAAGCAGAACAATAACACTAGTCTGGGCAGGCAGAGTGCTGAGAAGTATGAAAAGAAGATCTGCGAGGCGGCGGGACAGATGATTGATACATCTGCCAGGTCCCAATGATTCAGGGAAGTGGTGTCAGAGGGTAAAAATAAATCAGTTTACTATATGATAAACGACTTCTTGGAAATAGGCTGAGCTCAAGATTTAGAGAAAAATCAATGATCCTCAGTTATGTACACCATGCCTGTGGCTATTACACCACCTTTGCATCAGATTACACCACCTTTGCATCAACAGGGGTTGAAGTAGTGAACATGTGCTAAATAGCAAAGGTTGATTTGATTGTTATCTGTTTAGGCCTTTGTACGTGGTGCCTGCATTTTATGCTAATGCTTGCCTGCATTTTCTCCATTTACTCCCAGCGTCCTTCCAGAGTCTCCAAACATTTATGGTAGCCTGAAACGCAAAGACCTGACTGCAGGCCTTGAGGTCCTATCAGTGGAACATTCACTAAGTTGACATGCACATCAGAAATATTAATTATTCTATTAAATTTGGATGCAACCAACTTTTTATTACACACCTTATTTCAACTATGTTGGCTTGATTAAAGATCAGATTAACACCCATTGGTTATTGTGTTTTTTCCAACTGTTTACTTGCATCTTTTCTCACTTTTAAAGAAATTATGAAAATTACCGGTCAGTACAGAGAGTAACATTCTGCAGAAAATAACACCAATTTAATGATCAGCATGTAAATACAGACTGTAATTAATTGAGATGAACATGGTACAGTATTGGTTAAGTATTGGTCAGCTGAGAAACAAGCAGTTGTACTTTTACACAAGCAATCATGTTAATGTTGACATTCAGTCTAATGGTGGAAGTATACTTATCTTTCACTACTTTATTCTTACACTCAAACCATGATTACATGTTGCTCTTAGGGCCTCGAAAACTACTGTCCTATCTAGTCTTTGAGCGCATGTACCAATGAAGCCTGCTTAGATGAGTGTAAAAGTATTTTCAGACAACCTGAACAGTCTAGTTGTGATCAATTAATTCCCTGAGAATACAACGACATGGACGAATGAGAAAATTCACTGACTTATTTGTTAGTGCACCTCTTGGCTGGAAGGGGAAACTATTAACACTGGACAATACCCCTCTACCATTAGGATCAAAATTACGCCTTGTTATTAGGGATGCGCTGATCGATCGGTCACCGATAAACATCGGCCGATTTTCATGAAAAAGTATGTGATCGCCATTGCTGATTAATGCCTTTCAATACCAATCACAAATGCAGATCCCCTTTGACTGACACTGAATTTATTTTCAATTCCCAGGATAACAAGCTAACAGCAAATTGTGTACATCCACACAAAGTGTGGAGCTGTTCTACTCATGTAATAATAATGAACTCCATTACATCAAATGAAGTGCATTACTTAGTGTATTATTTACTAACTGCAGTGGTGAGTGCTGTGGAGATGAAGAAGTAGCATTATTAAAAGTCTAATTTTGTCTGTTTGTTCAGGCAACAAACTGCAGTGGTGAGTGCTGTGGAGATGAAGAAGTAGCATTATTAAAAGTCTAATTTTGTCTGTTTGTTCAGGCAACAAACTGCAGTGGTGAGTGCTGTGGAGATGAAGAAGTAGCATTATTAAAAGTCTAACTTTGTCTGTTTGTTCAGGCAACAAACTGCAGTGGTGAGTGCTATGGAGATGAAGAAGTAGCATTATTAAAAGTCTAACTTTGTCTGTTTGTTCAGGCAACAAACTGCAGTGGTGAGTGCTGTGGAGATGAAGAAGTAGCATTATTAAAAGTCTAATTTTGTCTGTTTGTTCAGGCAACAAACTGCAGTGGTGAGTGCTATGGAGATGAAGAAGTAGCATTATTAAAAGTCTAATTTTGTCTGTTTGTTCAGGCAACAAACTGCAGTGGTGAGTGCTGTGGAGATGAAGAAGTAGCATTATTAAAAGTCTAATTTTGTCTGTTTGTTCAGGCAACAAACTGCAGTGGTGAGTGCTATGGAGATGAAGAAGTAGCATTATTAAAAGTCTAATTTTGTCTGTTTGTTCAGGCAACAAACTGCAGTGGTGAGTGCTGTGGAGATGAAGAAGTAGCATTATTAAAAGTCAAATTTTGTCTGTTTGTTCAGGCAACAAACTGCAGTGGTGAGTGCTATGGAGATGAAGAAGTAGCATTATTAAAAGTCTAATTTTGTCTGTTTGTTCAGGCAACAAACTGCAGTGGTGAGTGCTATGGAGATGAAGAAGTAGCATTATTAAAAGTCTAATTTTGTCTGTTTGTTCAGGCAACAAACTGCAGTGGTGAGTGCTGTGGAGATGAAGAAGTAGCATTATTAAAAGTCTAACTTTGTCTGTGTGTTCAGGCAACAAACTGCAGTGGTGAGTGCTGTGGAGATGAAGAAGTAGCATTATTAAAAGTCTAATTTTGTCTGTTTGTTCAGGCAACAAACTGCAGTGGTGAGTGCTATGGAGATGAAGAAGTAGCATTATTAAAAGTAAAATTTTGTCTGTTTGTTCAGGCAACAAACTGCAGTGGTGAGTGCTATGGAGATGAAGAAGTAGCATTATTAAAAGTCAAATTTTGTCTGTTTGTTCAGGCAACAAACTGCAGTGGTGAGTGCTGTGGAGATGAAGAAGTAGCATTATTAAAAGTCAAATTTTGTCTGTTTGTTCAGGCAACAAACTGCAGTGGTGAGTGCTATGGAGATGAAGAAGTAGCATTATTAAAAGTCTAATTTTGTCTGTTTGTTCAGGCAACAAACTGCAGTGGTGAGTGCTATGGAGATGAAGAAGTAGCATTATTAAAAGTAAAATTTTGTCTGTTTGTTCAGGCAACAAACTGCAGTGGTGAGTGCTACGGAGAGGAAGAAGTAGCATTATTAAAAGTCAAATTTTGTCTGTTTGTTCAGGCAACAAACTGCAGTGGTGAGTGCTGTGGAGATGAAGAAGTAGCATTATTAAAAGTCAAATTTTGTCTGTTTGTTCAGGCAACAAACTGCAGTGGTGAGTGCTATGGAGATGAAGAAGTAGCATTATTAAAAGTGTAATTTTGTCTGTTTGTTCAGGCAACAAACTGCAGTGGTGAGTGCTGTGGAGATGAAGAAGTAGCATTATTAAAAGTCTAATAGAGGATAGATAGTCTGGATAGAGGATAATAAAACAACTGTTGGTGTGTCAGCATAGTTGTATTCAGGACACAACATGTATGAGGGCGGAGATCGATAAATAAATTGGTGGTGGTGATACCAAGTTTAGTATCAGCATGTGATCGATACCAGAGTGATTAGATGGATATATATTAATTTATTCAAAATAATTTGTTGTTGTTTTTGTTTTTAATGTATACACATTTAGAGAATAATCTCTCAATACAGAAGGACTTTGAGGTCAAAACCAAAATATTTAAGAGTAGTACATAGCAGTATTTAGTTGTTTTTTTTTAGTTTGTGTGCACATTTTTTTGTTTTTATCCAACAATTGTGTGTAATAAAAGAGAACAAGGAGCTAGTTTAAATATTGTGTTGATATACCATAGTCAGAGGCCTAGTGCAGTGGTTCTCAAATGGGGGTACGCGTACCCCTGGGGGTACTTGAAGGTATGCCAAGGGGTATGTGAGATTTT
Source organism: Nerophis ophidion (assembly GCF_033978795.1). Lineage (NCBI taxonomy): Eukaryota > Metazoa > Chordata > Actinopteri > Syngnathiformes > Syngnathidae > Nerophis > Nerophis ophidion. The sequence goes on along the minus strand of NC_084627.1, from coordinate 51,966,681 downwards.
TTTTTAATATTCTAAAAATAGCAACAATTCAAAAATCCTTTATAAATATATTTTTGAATAATACTTCAACAAAATATGAATGTAAGTTCATCAAGTGTGAAAAGAAATACAACAATGCAATATTCAGTGTTGACAACTAGATTTTTTTGTGGACATGTTCCATAAATATTGATGTTAAAGATTTCTTTTTTTGTGAAGAAATGTTTAGAAGTAAGTTGATGAATCCAGATGGATCTCTATTACAATCCCCAAAGAGGACACTTTAAGTTGATGATTACTTCTATGTGTGGAAATCTGCATTTATCATTGAGTCACTTGTTTATTTTTCAACAAGTTTTTAATTATTTTTATATCTTTTTTTCCAAATAGTTGAAGAAAGACCACTACAAATGAGCAATATTTTGCACTGTTATACAATTTAATAAATCAGAAACTGATGACATAGTGCTGTATTTTACTTCTTTATCTCTTTTATTCAACCAAAAATGCTCTGCTCTGATTAGGGGGTACTTGAATTAAAAAAAAGTTCACAGGGGGTACATGACTGAAAAAAGGTGGAGAACCACTGGCCTAGTGGTTAGAGAGATCGGTAGGTTGTGAGTTCCGAGTCATACCAAAGACTATAAAAATGGGAGCCATTACCTCCCTGCTTGGAACTGAGCATCAAGAGTTGGAATTGGGGGTTAAATCACCAAAAGTGATTCCCGGGCGCGGCCACCGCTGCTGCTCACTGCTCCCCTCACCTCCCAGGGGGTGATCAAGGGTGATGGGTCAAATGCAGAGAATAATTTCGCCACATCTAGTGTGTGTGTGACAATCATTGGTACTTGAACTTTATTATTAAACTGTCAATAGGACTCATCATAAATGAATGTAAAAAAAATAGATGTGATCGGTATAGATAGTGGTATTGGCCAATCTCACTCATAGATGATCGGTGTCGGATTCGGCAGCATAAAACCCTCATTGGAACGTCTCTAATTTTTACTGCTGTAAAAGTAGCATATTTGAAGTATTGCATCTCCCAGCCTTGTTCTAATTGCCCTATTTACTGTATTTATAGCATTGAACTATATAAAAATACTCGAGGGGGCCCGGAATTTGTGAGCAGACAAATAACAACAAGAATGTTGTCATTTTGTACGTACAAATCATGCAGATAGCGAAAATATTTAATATATTGTAAGTGATTGAGGCTCAAATGTTGATCAAATCCCCGGCTGAAACAATAAAAGATGGTGTACACGAGATGCAATCAACATAAAGACCTCAAAGGCAACATGAGTGCTAAGACTTTTCAGCCTAAGAATTCAAGTGCAAATACAAACAAATGTTTTCTATTAAAGGAAACAGTATGTTAAGCAATACTTTTATAATGTGCTTACTTGGATTGTAGGACTGTATTAAGAACTGCTTTCTGCTACGCATTTAAAAGACATCATTAAAATGGTGTCGACCTGCAAACTCGCAAGACTGCATTCTTTTGTTGCGTATCAAACTCTGTTTGCGGAGTCTCTGCCAGAGAACATGAGACAAGACTTGACATCTGTTCACACTTGGTGGAGCCTCAAAACACATTTCTCAGATGACAATATCCATTTAATGGTTATTGGATGTCTCTTCCTGAAGCCACAATTGTAAACATGTATATATCTACACCATACTTGTATTCACTGAAGGGTATCAAAGGAATCCATATACCGGTGAGACTTAATATCTTTCCTCACGTTTTGTGGAGTTCTAATGCACTTTTTCTCTTGGGATTTAGTGACCAGGATACTGCTGCTTTTTGTGCAATGCAATAACTAGTGGTCATTTTTACAACTCACATTATTAGTGAATTGTATCATTGTACACACCTGATAACAACATATTCAACAAATAAAAGACCACACCTAGGCAGACCTGTTTTTGGAAACTGTTTTTAAAATATAGTTATTTTAAAGGACAAACTTGTGGTACTTTATACAAATAAAAATATTTGCAGATGAGTTTAATGTTTTATCATCTTCCATTACATTCTGGGCTGCCGCTATCCATTAATTTAGTAAACTTGGTACTTTGCGCATTTCAACTGTTAGCATGCTAACATTAGTATGCTAGCATTTTATCATCAACATAACAATTTTAGCTAATTTCACACTTAGCGGATTTTGCACGCATGACGCATGCTAGCTGTGGGCATGCTAACTTTTTGATGATGTCACGTTATCGATGGGAAAATGCATTTTTTGACAATATGATTTGCCTTCAGCGGCTAGGAGACACAGAGGGTAACAAGCCGTAGAAAATGGATTAGGAAAGGCAGATTAAAAAAATAAAAATAAAAAAAATGTAAAAATTATAAATTGTAAATAAATAAATAAGAAATAATTTATGATTTAAACTTGGGACTTTCAGATCATGACACCCTCACCTGCGTGCACAATTGCGGTGGTGGAGTGGAAACTACGTCTGTATATTTAAAGACACAATGCAAACAAAATGTATTAAATTTTCATAAGTTACACGCATTAAAGGATGAATTGAAACAATGGAATAAGAATCCAGTTAACCGATTTAATCACCCTAAATGTATATTGTTTAAAAACGACTGTTTAAGGGAAAAAACTTTTTTTTTCTTTACAATAAAGACATTTTAAAATAAATATTTTACGGCTATAATTATAAGACCATACCATGATATTGAGGAAATTCTGATATTTTTGTCTAAATTTATCATAGCATTAGAATCTCATGCGGGATTATGGCAAGTTCACACTTGTGATGAAAATTGACCCTTCTTTTGTTAATAATTGTAGAACTTTTTGTCCTTTGTCTTTCATGTGAGCTCCGAGTGCACAGACGTCCCCTCAGCACATTAAGAGGAAAACCTTTTCTTCCTTTCAGCCACAAAACCCTTATCAATCCCTACTCTTGCGGCTCTTATTTTACTAATCTGATAAACTATAAAATGTAAGGAACCTGCAGCTGAATAAAAACAATTGCATTGGTTCCCTTCTCGTTGTGGCATTATGATTTCTCCACTTAAGAAGCCTAAATCCCAGTGAGAATCAATGCCTTGCTTCCCCAATGATGGAAATAGTGGTGCTCAAAGCACTTATTTACTCCACAAAGCACTCAAATATTTAGTTACTGGGGAATGAAAACTATTTGAAGTGATGACCCATCCTTCTGCTGTAACATTTTGTCCAACAGCAGGTACATCCATTTCAAATTTCCGCAGGTTGAATCATTCGGAGTCAATTCGTTCACTACAGTGGGGGCGCAATGGTAAATGAAACCCACGGTTTTCTGTATGTTCTTTTTTGTGTTTAAGGAGAACAACGGTTTTCCCACAATCAGAAATGGCAAAAGCTACAGTAAACAAGTATCATTAGTTAGTTGAATGCTGTAGGACTTTACTTAGGTTTAAAGTAGCTAAACACAACAATTTCAGATAGTCAATTTCCTATTATTTAGTGACTACATGGTGGAAAGGCGTAGTGGGTAGAGCGACCGGCCAGAAACCTGAGGGTTGCAGGTTCGCTTCCCACCTATTGACATCCAAAAAATCGCTGCCGTTGTGTCCTTGGGCAGGACACTTCACCCTTTGCCCCCGATGCCGCTCACACTGGTGAATGAAATGAATGAATAATTGGTGGTGGTCGGAGGGGCCGTAGGTGCAAACTGGCAGCCACGCTTCCGTCAGTCTACCCCAGGGCAGCTGTGGCTACAGATGTAGCTTACCACCACCAGGTGTGAATGAATGTTGAGTCCCACTTCTCTGTGAGCGCTTTCAGTGTTTAGAAAAGCGCGATATAAATCTAAGTTATTATTATTATTACAAATCAAAGTTATTACTACTCGTATGGAACAGTGCTTCTCTCTAGTGGGTTGGCAACAGGACGCAACATCACAGTTTAATTGCAAGCAGTGACCCCAATTGCCAACATTTTATCGTGACCTGTCATGACAGGTTAGACTTTGCATATTTTTTCCGTGTTTAGTGGCAGGACTTTGAAAATAAGGTTGTTTTTTATACTTGAAAAACAAATGAAAGTAATATAATAAATTGTCGCCCCCAGAAGAAATCAAAAAGTCTGACGCTATTTTTAACTTTCATTACCAATCTTATGATAACTGCAACAGCAACTAACCTTTCTTTGTTGTTTCCTTGGCAGGCTATAAAGTTTCGGACGCGTGGTTTTCTTTTGATCAGCTGTTCGTTCCTGCATCCCGCATTGACAACAGGCGAATGCCGATCCAAAGTATAAAAAAATGACAGGGTTAATTTTTTCATCCTGACAAACGCTAACAAGAATAGCAAGATATAATACACATGATGTTAGCGCAAACACGTCATTGAGGCGCTAGGACGTCTTTAGTTAAATTTATATACGATGAAACACGGTTAAAACAGCTGTTGCTCCAAGCCCTGTTCGACATTTCAAAACAAAACATTGTCACATTAACAGCAGTTGCTGCCACTTTATGACAGTTGCTGCCACTTTATGACACCTAGTGTAAACAGAGTAAACTCAAAGAGCACAACTACATTGATAGGAAGTGAAAGACGATATTTTAAACCATATACCAATAATATAGCAAAATACCAAATATACAATCTACTACTATATAATTACATTTACTTTAAACAAAGCATGATATGTAAACATAAAAAATGTGTAAATATGTCCGGAATGGCTCTAACAAAAACAAACAGCACAATTCCAACAAAACGTTCTTATTCTCCGATAATGACCTTCCGGGCACGGACAGTGTGTTTGTTCAATGGTATTTTGCGTTTTATAGCGGATTCCATTTTAATTGAACAATCCTGTGATTCCGTTAATGCGGAAATGATATGCCTTACTTTTTTTGTTGAGTTTAGTGATTACTGATTAAGCATACTTGCGCTATGTCCAACAAGAAGTAGGGAACCGTGGTGAGATCCTAAACTTCTAGTACACGTGGTCTTTTGTCCACTCAAGACGCTCAATTCATCTGTTTTACCGTTACAAGCTCGGTGGGCGGCCTAATAACGTTCTGTGGATCATATCATTTTTATTTTTGTGAGAAGCCGAAATCAAGATTAAAATTCCATTTGATTGTCCAGCCCTACTCTGAAGTGACAGTGCAGCGGCAGAAGCAGGTACGATTAGCTGGAGTTCAATGAGAAGAGTTTGTGCCTAGCTCGCCAAAGGTTTGTTGCTACTGCTCTTATGGTTATTGAGTATGGAGAGGCGGAGCCGGCAGTCTGACAGCGAGGCAGGGCACACCGGAGCCCGCTCCAAGATGGCGGCGAGGCGGCGTGGACAGCGAGCAAGCAGCGAGGGGACGCCGGGACCAATGGCGCAATTATTATCAGGTGTGTGGATTGCCCAGCTGGACACAATTAAGTAATCCTCTCAAACTGTGTAAAAGGGCGGCAGCCGTAAACTTCGGCGAGAGAGAGAGAGAGAGAAACCAGAGTCAACGAGAAGCGGATGCTGAGCGAGAGCGACAAAGAGCTCGAGGAAGAAGACGACGCACAAAGCTTAAAAGCTGGGGCTCGAACGGCAAGGCTGGAAAGCAACCCGGCGGAGACTTTGTTATTGAAAAATAAAAGAAGACTACACCTGCTCGCCAGAATGTCATCCCTTGTTGGTCCTTGGAACCCGCACGACAGCGAGCGACTGTCACATTGAGCAACACGTTAATGATAAAAGCCCAATTGGTTCTTTGGTCAACCTTGTGGGAAACTAACTGTGTTAAGGATAAGAACTCTAAGTGAGTACACCAGACAGGAAGGTGGTTTCTCATAGTCGTGGCTGTTGCTGCTTATTGGTTGCTTTCTACAAATACAAAAATAAAGTAGTCTTTCTGCAGGAGAAAAGCTGTCGTCTTTTCCCCGAATCCAATTAAGTCGGTGCCATCAGACCCCGCTGGTGGGTATTAATGGACAACAAAGTAGGCCGACGTCGTGTGGCGTAGCCGTTCAACAGCCATTACATATCTGGTGGAAATCCAAGGTAATAATATCACTTTTGCACAGTATTGAACAGTAAAGGTTTAACTGTGGCATCAGAGATTTGTTTTTTTCTTTTGACATAATAAATGTAGGATCACCATTGGAAAGCATGAAAGAAAAAATACATTTACCACCTTTACAGGGGAAAACATCCTCCACCCTAACCACTGCTATTAAGTGGCAGTCTAACATAACCAGATGAAGAACAGGATGTCCGGACATAAATGGTCCATGGAGCCCTAATTTATGCTTGGGGGGAAAAAACAAGCTATGTAGTAAAAAACAAAGCCTCTTCCTCTGCCACAGAAGGGGAGAGTGCTTATAAAGAGGAGCCTCTACACAGTTACACAGCTTGTTATTGTTAGAGCGGGGTACTCTGCCTTCTGCAGAATTCCTGGGAAGCCACTTCCCTAGAAATCTGCGCTGTGTCCATGTGGGAGGCTGTGCACTTAGTTGCGCAACATCTTTCAACACAAACACACGACTGTTGAACCCTCAAATGCTTGCTGATATTCCCGATTAAAATAGTTTTGCAGCATATTACAAGTCAATGTATTAGTAGGTAATATTCACCTACTCAGACCAAGAAAACTATGTGAGACAAGGGAACCATGCACATCTTTTCAAATGCAAAGTAGTCAAAGAGAAAGAAAAACATACCTTTGTCTGTAGCAGATTCCAGCACCGAGACAGTGAGACAGGAGAGGAAAAGGAAGACAACAGTTGCCATGATGTTGAACTGTGGAGAAATCACAAGGGGTGTGTTAAGTTTTCTGGTGCAGCCCATTTAGCTGAACCCACAAAGTACAGCCCACCTCCACCGGGAGACAAGAGCACTCAGGAAAACCGACACAAGTCACACAACTAAAGTACGATCAAGACATTCATAATAATCAAGTGGCATCATGTTTGAATTTGCACCGTCACTTGCATGAAACTGATCTGTTTAGAAAGCGACCATAAAACAGCAAAATATGTTTTGGACCAAAAATCAGTCTATATTCTCTACTGCAGTGTTTAGAATAGAATAGAATGGACTTTATTGTCATTACATTTGCATATAACGAGATTAAGGACTGTGGTAGTGGGAACAAACATGGTGGGCACAAGAGGTATTAAAGGAGAAACTAACAATTGAAATAAACAGACTACTATCCAATACAAATAATAAGCAATCCTGTACAATATACAAAACACTATAGAAATACAAAATACTGTACAATATAGAGAACAAGACAAGAGTTCCGAAATAATAAATACCAATCAGTGTTTATCAACCAATGTGCCGCGGCACACTCGTGTACCGTGAGATACAGTCTGGTGTTCTGTGGGAGATTATGTAATTTCACCCAATTGGGTTAAAGATATTTTTTGCAAACTAGTAAATATAATCCGCAAATGTGCCGTTGTTGAGTGTCTGTGCTGTCTCGAGCCCGGCAGAGTAACCGTGTAATACTCTTCCATATCAGTAGGAGGCAGCAGGTAGCTAATTGCTTTGTAGATGTCGGGAACGACAACGATGGTTTGCAGGTAAAAAGGTACCTAATGCTTAAACCAAAAATTAACAAAAGGTGAGTGTCACTAAGGAAAGGCATTGAAGCTTAGGGATGGCTATGAATGAAGCTAGAACTGAACTGGTTGCAAAGTAAACAAAGACAGAATGCTGGACGACAGCAAAGACTTACAGCGTGTGGAGCAGACGGCGTCCACAAGGTACATCCGTACATGACATGACAATCAACACCAAAATAAGAACGCAGGACAAGAACTACAACACTACACACAGGAAAACACCCAAAAACTCCAAATAAGTCACAGTGTTATGTGCCAGGTTATGGTTATAGCTATAGTGAAGGTTTTGGTTTGAATTCATATCCGAAAATGACGACAACGACTTTTTATATCAGCTGCTGAGTTTAAAATGTTGTAATGTTTTCTGCTGGTGGTGTGCCTCGGGATTTTTTTCAATGAAAAAAATGTTGAAAGGTTGAAAAACTGCTTTACTGCTCGCTTGTGTTACCACATCTGAGTTATTGTGTAAAAATATGGGGACAAAACTGCAAAAGTACTCTTTGTTCGCTAACCGTGTTACAGAAGAGGTCTGTTAGAATAATACATGCATACATAATACCGGCTACCCAATATTGTACAATTCTTCTCAACACAATGGGGAAATATAATTTTTAGCCCACATTTGACCTAAAACATTGGTATGCATGCACAATACTTAAGACCTTAAGCATATCAGTAGGTGGAATTAAATTATGGAATGGATTAAGCATAGAAGTTAAATAATGCATGAATATGGTAATCAACTGTTCAAATTCAAAGTGCTTACAAAGTACAAGGAATAAGGATCCTGATAAACATTTTTGCTTATCGTTCAAAATCATAATGACGACAGATTTTTTGTTTTATGCACTCTAAGAAAATAAATACATGCAATCAAAAGTCTGCTTACAATGGAGCCGTTCAGTTCTGCCTATAGAACCCTGAAAAAAACTTCCAAACACCTCTATTAGAGCTGTATATACATGATGTAAGTATATATGTAATGTAGTAACATTCATAATAACATGTAATATATACATGATGTAAGTATATATGTAATGTAGTAACATTCATAATAACATGTAATATATACATGATGTAAGTATATATGTAATGTAGTAACATTCATAATAACATGTAATATATACATGATGTAAGTATATATGTAATGTAGTAACATTCATAATAACATGTAATATATACATGATGTAAGTATATATGTAATGTAGTAACATTCATAATAACATGTAATATATACATGATGTAAGTATATATGTCATGTAGTAACATTCATAATAACATGTAATATATACATGATGTAAGTATATATGTCATGTAGTAACATTCATAATAACATGTAATATATACATGATGTAAGTATATATGTCATGTAGTAACATTCATAATAACATGTAATATATACATGATGTAAGTATATATGTAGTATCTAGTAACATTCATAATAACATGTAATATATACATGATGTAAGTATATATGTAGTATCTAGTAACATTCATAATAACATGTAATATATACATGATGTAAGTATATATGTAATGTAGTAACATTCATAATAACATGTAATATATACATGATGTAAGTATATATGTAATGTAGTAACATTCATAATAACATGTAATATATACATGATGTAAGTATATATGTAATGTAGTAACATTCATAATAACATGTAATATATACATGATGTAAGTATATATGTAGTATCTAGTAACATTCATAATAACATGTAATATATACATGATGTAAGTATATATGTAGTATCTAGTAACATTCATAATAACATGTAATATATACATGATGTAAGTATATATGTAGTATCTAGTAACATTCATAATAACATGTAATATATACATGATGTAAGTATATATGTAATGTAGTAACATTCATAATAACATGTAATATATACATGATGTAAGTATATATGTAATGTAGTAACATTCATAATAACATGTAATATATACATGATGTAAGTATATATGTCATGTAGTAACATTCATAATAACATGTAATATATACATGATGTAAGTATATATGTAGTATCTAGTAACATTCATAATAACATGTAATATATACATGATGTAAGTATATATGTAGTATCTAGTAACATTCATAATAACATGTAATATATACATGATGTAAGTATATATGTAATGTAGTAACATTCATAATAACATGTAATATATACATGATGTAAGTATATATGTAATGTAGTAACATTCATAATAACATGTAATATATACATGATGTAATTATATATGTCATGTAGTAACATTCATAATAACATGTAATATATACATGATGTAAGTATATATGTAATGTAGTAACATTCATAATAACATGTAATATATACATGATGTAAGTATATATGTAGTATCTAGTAACATTCATAATAACATGTAATATATACATGATGTAAGTATATATGTAATGTAGTAACATTCATAATAACATGTAATATATACATGATGTAAGTATATATGTAGTATCTAGTAACATTCATAATAACATGTAATATATACATGATGTAAGTATATATGTAATGTAGTAACATTCATAATAACATGTAATATATACATGATGTAAGTATATATGTAATGTAGTAACATTCATAATAACATGTAATATATACATGATGTAATTATATATGTCATGTAGTAACATTCATAATAACATGTAATATATACATGATGTAAGTATATATGTAGTATCTAGTAACATTCATAATAACATGTAATATATACATGATGTAAGTATATATGTAATGTAGTAACATTCATAATAACATGTAATATATACATGATGTAAGTATATATGTAATGTAGTAACATTCATAATAACATGTAATATATACATGATGTAAGTATATATGTAGTATCTAGTAACATTCATAATAACATGTAATATATACATGATGTAAGTATATATGTAATGTAGTAACATTCATAATAACATGTAATATATACATGATGTAATTATATATGTCATGTAGTAACATTCATAATAACATGTAATATATACATGATGTAAGTATATATGTAATGTAGTAACATTCATAATAACATGTAATATATACATGATGTAAGTATATATGTAGTATCTAGTAACATTCATAATAACATGTAATATATACATGATGTAAGTATATATGTAATGTAGTAACATTCATAATAACATGTAATATATACATGATGTAAGTATATATGTAATGTAGTAACATTCATAATAACATGTAATATATACATGATGTAAGTATATATGTAGTATCTAGTAACATTCATAATAACATGTAATATATACATGATGTAAGTATATATGTAATGTAGTAACATTCATAATAACATGTAATATATACATGATGTAATTATATATGTCATGTAGTAAAATTCATAATAACATGTAATATATACATGATGTAAGTATATATGTAATGTAGTAACATTCATAATAACATGTAATATATACATGATGTAAGTATATATGTAGTATCTAGTAACATTCATAATAACATGTAATATATACATGATGTAAGTATATATGTAATGTAGTAACATTCATAATAACATGTAATATATACATGATGTAAGTATATATGTAATGTAGTAACATTCATAATAACATGTAATATATACATGATGTAAGTATATATGTAGTATCTAGTAACATTCATAATAACATGTAATATATACATGATGTAAGTATATATGTAATGTAGTAACATTCATAATAACATGTAATATATACATGATGTAAGTATATATGTAATGTAGTAACATTCATAATAACATGTAATATATACATGATGTAAGTATATATGTAGTATCTAGTAACATTCATAATAACATGTAATATATACATGATGTAAGTATATATGTAATGTAGTAACATTCATAATAACATGTAATATATACATGATGTAAGTATATATGTAATGTAGTAACATTCATAATAACATGTAATATATACATGATGTAAGTATATATGTAATGTAGTAACATTCATAATAACATGTAATATATACATGATGTAAGTATATATGTAGTATCTAGTAACATTCATAATAACATGTAATATATACATGATGTAAGTATATATGTAATGTAGTAACATTCATAATAACATGTAATATATACATGATGTAAGTATATATGTAATGTAGTAACATTCATAATAACATGTAATATATACATGATGTAAGTATATATGTAGTATCTAGTAACATTCATAATAACATGTAATATATACATGATGTAAGTATATATGTAATGTAGTAACATTCATAATAACATGTAATATATACATGATGTAAGTATATATGTAATGTAGTAACATTCATAATAACATGTAATATATACATGATGTAAGTATATATGTAGTATCTAGTAACATTCATAATAACATGTAATATATACATGATGTAAGTATATATGTAATGTAGTAACATTCATAATAACATGTAATATATACATGATGTAAGTATATATGTAATGTAGTAACATTCATAATAACATGTAATATATACATGATGTAAGTATATATGTAATGTAGTAACATTCATAATAACATGTAATATATACATGATGTAAGTATATATGTAATGTAGTAACCAGCACATTTAGAAAAACACTTAATACATGCTTATTTTAATCATTTTAAGCATACGTGGCGCAATCATTTCAAAAGCGCATCACAACGCTTGCTTTTTTTTCTTCATCACTGATTTCTGCCAGCGCCCCCCGCCACCCCAAAAGGGAATATGTGGTAGAAAATGGATGGATGGATGATTTCTGCTTACTACAGACAACATACATAAAGTAACATCCATCCATTTTCTACCGCTTATTCCCTTTCGGGGTCGCGGGGGGCGCTGGTGCCTATCTCAGCTACAATCGGGTGGAAGGCGGGGTACACCCTGGACAAGTCGCCACCTCATCGCAGGGCCAACGCAGATAGACAGACAACATTCACACTCACATTCACATCACTTACTGTAAAATGTTTTCTGTCATTAGGCTGTTCATATATTCCCATTTCGATGAAAAATGTCTCATAATCCTCCCAACATGTCAGAATACCTACTCAAACTTCTTCTGTGCAGGTGAGTTGCAGGATTTATGATCTAGAACAGGGGTGGGCAGACTTTTAGGCTAAGGGGCTACATTGACTTTTGAAACTTGAAAGACGGGCCGGGCGAGCACATGATGCATTTCAAAGCCTTTCACATATGTTGGATGTAAGAGTAGGCTTCTCAAACATAGGCTATTTTAATCATAATACCTCCATTTTTAACAATATCATGTCAGAACATCAAAGAAACAGTGCGTCAAAGTTTAGTATCAGTTTTGTCGTGGCAATTCTCAAAACAGATCTTTGCTCTATTCTGTTTTAATATTTGGTGGGCCGGATTAAAGAGTTCAACGGGCCGGATTAAAGAGTTCAACGGGCCGGATGTGGCATGCGGGCCGTAGTTTGCCCACAGCTGATCAGGAATAAACTTACAGGGAGCAAGGAAGTGAGCAAGCTGCTGATCATAGGAAATGATCACGGCGCCGCTCTAAATAGATCGTCTGCGTTAGCGTTCGTAATAACAAAATGACCAATACTTTGTTACGAAATGTAAAGTTGGAGAGTATTGGTTGTCACTTTTTGAATGGCTATTTATCCGATTTTATGGGCGGGATAGTGGAGCTCCCTTTGGCTCCGCTGTGGACTTTTATTTACGTTTATTTAATATTTAGGATGCATTTTTTTAAAATCCGTCTGTCGTAATGTCTTTCATGATGATTTTGAACGACAAGCAGTTCTCCTTTAACTATTGATTTATGAAAACCTCATGTTTTATTTATGTATCCACTGTTTGTGTTACAGATTGAGTAGAAAGAAAGGTGCTAACAATTGCTCGGAGAAGTGGGATCTAATAAGAGCTGCATCTTCCTATACACCTCTTTGCACATGATGGAGTGAAAAACTGGACCTACCAGTTTTTCACTACCATATTGTAAAAGTATGCATGTTTGAAATGAACTAATAACAAAACCAAATGCTTTAACATTTAACCCAGAAAAATAGTATCTTGCTTGTGTTTTCCCCAATGTCTTTAACATAGGGGTGATTTTTTTTTTCTTATGTAGACAATGTTGTAACTTATTTTTGCTTCACTAGACACTGTTATAGCTTTGCAGTTTTCCAGCGATAACATGTGACAGTATACATTTTTCAGCCAGAAATGCACACATTCAGCAATACACTGGCAGTGAACCTAATTAACATTAAAACATATATATTATCATTAGCGAGTGCAATGGTAGACAGTAATACACACTGTGTGGAGACTTGGGGAAGAGTGTTGAAAAGACTGCTGTGCTGGAAATATTCAGTCACATCCCTCACTTTCCTATGATCTGCTGCAATCTTGCTTGTAGTGGAGTAATGTATTTCAAGATTTGAGTTTTAGTTATCTAGTAAGACCTGTTTTCAATACATGTGTTGCTCGCCACTTCAACATTTGCGGCTTCACTCCGATCCGTAATATAACAATCGTTTGATCATGGCCTATTTGCTGTGGCCTGTTTTCCGTTTGTTGCAGGGCCTGAGTTCTGGGTCACAGGGCAAAGCCTCCTGCGCGCACACCCGACACTTCATTTCCTCCTGACTACTTAAGCTCTCCAGTCCCTTCACTTGGCCCCAGTAGATTCCTGATGGTTCACCCTTCCAGTCGTGTATATCTCCTCCAACTCAGTGGCCTTGTGTTTAAGGTGTCCGTCCTGAGTCATACCAAAGACTATAAAAAATGGGAGCCATTACCTCCCTGCTTGGCACTCAGCATCAAGGGTCTCAATGTAGCCAAATGCAGAGAATAGACAAACTTTTAACTTAATGTCCTCTGCTTTAGCGTCTCGTTTCCTGTGGCTCAGTCCCATCGTCGCCGAGTACTGTTACTTCTCCGAAACCTTTGCGTGCAATTTCTGTTTCTCCACACTTAAGTGTGCATCCTCAATATTTTTTCCTCACATTTTTTGGAGTGTGGTTTTTGTTAATATTCCTTTTTTAATTTTTTTGCTCTGCGTTTGGGTCCGACTAAGCTGATTGTGACACTATTAGTCAAAAAATTGCTAAAAATCAGGCATTGTTATGCTTGAAAATGAACTTAAAACAATAAATAATAGCTACTGTATTGCACAGCAACTCATCATCAAGCAAGTACCAATGTTTTACAGATTAGTGACGGCGTGAGTGAATTAGTAACAAATACATATTAAGTAAATATTGTACTTTTTATTTAATTTGCACTACCTGGCATTGTGAGGACAGTAAGTAAGAATTCTACATAGCGGGAAACGTATCATGCAGTATGTCTTATAAGTACAACAATAAAGTTTTGTGTTTGGTTATGGCCTCTTTGCTGTGCACGCCTGATACTCACTTCCTCCTGACTACTTAAGCTCTCCAGTCCCTTCACTCCCCAATAGATTCCTGATGGTTCACCCTTCCAGTGGCGTACATCTCCTCTGGTTTAGCTCCATGCTTCTCGTTTCCTGTGGCTCAGACCCATCGTTACTTCTCCAAAACCTTTGCGTGCAATTTCTGTTTCTCCACACTTTAAGTGTGCATCCTTAATTATTGTTCCTCACTCCTTTTTGAGTGTGCTTTTTGTTAATATTTCTTATTTCTTCTCCTCCTCTGTGTCTGGGTCCTACTCCAGCTAAGCTGATTGTGACACTGTTAGACAAAAATGTGCATTTATAAGCACATTTTTGGTATTTTTTGGGCTACATTAAGCATTTTTATGCTTGAAAATGATAAATATACAATACAATATACAATATATACAATAAATATAAGCTACTGTCATTGTTAAGCAAGTACCAATATTTTACAGATTAGTAACTGCGTGAGTGAATTAGTAACACATATTTTCACTTCATTTGCAGTACCTGGCATTGTGAGGACAGCAAGAAATATTTTGACATACAGGGAAGCGAATTGTGAAGTATGACTTATAAGTACAAACATACAGTTTATGTCTTATTGTTTTATCATTTCTATAGTAGGCTATTGGGTAAAAAATAGTGTAAAAGTCAATATAATTTGTAAACTGTTTGGGTGGTTTTCCACATTACCTTATATTTTGTAAATGTGCAGAAATAGTGGAGTAACACATTAAAACGAATAAAAACCCAGGTTTTGGCAATGTTACAAGTAGATCAAGTGCACTGTAGTATGAATAGTTTTGAGTCTATTGTTTCCACGTTTCACTAACAGATGTAGTATAAATAGTTTTAAGTCTGTTGTTTCCACGTTTCACTAACAGATGTAGTATAAATAGTTTTAAGTCTGTTGTTTCCACTTTTCACTGCCAGATGTAGTATAAATAGTTTTAAGTCTGTTGTTTCCACTTTTCACTAACAGATGTAGTATAAATAGTTTTAAGTCTGTTGTTTCCACGTTTCACTAACAGATGTAGTATAAATAGTTTTGAGTCTGTTGTTTCCACTTTTCACTGCCAGATGTAGTATAAATAGTTTTAAGTCTGTTGTTTCCACGTTTCACTAACAGATGTAGTATAAATAGTTTTAAGTCTGTTGTTTCCACTTTTCACTAACAGATGTAGTATAAATAGTTTTAAGTCTGTTGTTTCCACTTTTCACTTACAGATGTAGTATAAATAGTTTTAAGTCTGTTGTTTCCACTTTTCACTTACAGATGTAGTATAAATAGTTTTAAGTCTGTTGTTTCCACGTTTCAATAACAGATGTAGTATAAATAGTTTTAAGTCTGTTGTTTCCACTTCTCACTAACAGATGTAGTATAAATAGTTTTGAGTCTGCTGTTTCCACTTTCCACTAACAGATGTAGTATAAAGTTTTAAGTCTGTTGTTTCCACTTTTCACTTACAGATGTAGTATAAATAGTTTTGAGTCTGTTGTTTCCACTTTGCACTAACAGATGTAGTATAAATAGTTTTGAGTCTGTTGTTTCCACTTTGCACTAACAGATGTAGTATAAATAGTTTTAAGTCTGTTGTTTCCACTTTTCACTTACAGATGTAGTATAAATAGTTTTAAGTCTGTTGTTTCCACTTTTCACTGCCAGATGTAGTATAAATAGTTTTGAGTCTGTTGTTTCCACTTTGCACTGCAAGATGTAGTATAAATAGTTTTGAGTCTATTGTTTCCACGTTTCACTAACAGATGTAGTATAAATAGTTTTGAGTCTGTTGTTTCCACTTTGCACTTACAGATGTAGTATAAATAGTTTTAAGTCTGTTGTTTCCACTTTGCACTAACAGATGTAGTATAAATAGTTTTAAGTCTGTTGTTTCCACTTTTCACTTACAGATGTAGTATAAATAGGTTTAAGTCTGTTGTTTCCACTTTTCACTGCCAGATGTAGTATAAATAGTTTTGAGTCTGTTGTTTCCACTTTGCACTGCAAGATGTAGTATAAATAGTTTTGAGTCTATTGTTTCCACGTTTCACTAACAGATGTAGTATAAATAGTTTTAAGTCTGTTGTTTCCACTTTTCACTAACAGATGTAGTATAAATAGTTTTAAGTCTGTTGTTTCCACTTTTCACTAACAGATGTAGTATAAATAGTTTTAAGTCTGTTGTTTCCACTTTTCACTTACAGATGTAGTATAAATAGTTTTAAGTCTGTTGTTTCCACTTTTCACTAACAGATGTAGTATAAATAGTTTTAAGTCTGTTGTTTCCACTTTTCACTAAGAGATGTAGTATAAATAGTTTTAAGTCTGTTGTTTCCACTTTTCACTAACAGATGTAGTATAAATAGTTTTGAGTCTGTTGTTTCCACGTTTCACTAACAGATGTAGTATAAATAGTTTTAAGTCTGTTGTTTCCACTTTTCACTGCCAGATGTAGTATAAATAGTTTTAAGTCTGTTGTTTCCACTTTTCACTTACAGATGTAGTATAAATAGTTTTGAGTCTGTTGTTTCCACTTTGCACTAACAGATGTAGTATAAATAGTTTTGAGTCTGTTGTTTCCACTTTGCACTAACAGATGTAGTTTAAATAGTTTTAAGTCTGTTGTTTCCACTTTTCACTTACAGATGTAGTATAAATAGTTTTGAGTCTGTTGTTTCCACTTTTCACTGCCAGATGTAGTATAAATAGTTTTGAGTCTATTGTTTCCACGTTTCACTAACAGATGTAGTATAAATAGTTTTAAGTCTGTTGTTTCCACTTTTCACTGCCAGATGTAGTATAAATAGTTTTGAGTCTGTTGTTTCCACTTTTCACTAACAGATGTAGTATAAATAGTTTTGAGTCTGTTGTTTCCACTTTTCACTAACAGATGTAGTATAAATAGTTTTAAGTCTGTTGTTTCCACTTTTCACTTACAGATGTAGTATAAATAGTTTGGAGTCTGTTGTTTCCACTTTGCACTAACAGATGTAGTATAAATAGTTTTAAGTCTGTTGTTTCCACTTTTCACTTACAGATGTAGTATAAATTGTTTTAAGTCTGTTGTTTCCACTTTTCACTGCCAGATGTAGTATAAATAGTTTGGAGTCTGTTGTTTCCACTTTTCACTGCCAGATGTAGTATAAATAGTTTTGAGTCTATTGTTTCCACGTTTCACTAACAGATGTAGTATAAATAGTTTTAAGTCTGTTGTTTCCACTTTTCACTGCCAGATGTAGTATAAATAGTTTTAAGTCTGTTGTTTCCACTTTTCACTAACAGATGTAGTATAAATAGTTTTAAGTCTGTTGTTTCCACTTTTCACTAAGAGATGTAGTATAAATAGTTTTAAGTCTGTTGTTTCCACTTTTCACTAACAGATGTAGTATAAATAGTTTTGAGTCTGTTGTTTCCACGTTTCACTAACAGATGTAGTATAAATAGTTTTAAGTCTGTTGTTTCCACTTTTCACTAACAGATGTAGTATAAATAGTTTTAAGTCTGTTGTTTCCACTTTTCACTGCCAGATGTAGTATAAATAGTTTTGAGTCTGTTGTTTCCACTTTGCACTAACAGATGTAGTATAAATAGTTTTGAGTCTGTTGTTTCCACTTTTCACTAACAGATGTAGTATAAATAGTTTTAAGTCTGTTGTTTCCACTTTGCACTAACAGATGTAGTATAAATAGTTTTGAGTCTGTTGTTTCCACTTTGCACTAACAGATGTAGTATAAATAGTTTTAAGTCTGTTGTTTCCACTTTTCACTTACAGATGTAGTATAAATAGTTTTAAGTCTGTTGTTTCCACTTTTCACTGCCAGATGTAGTATAAATAGATTTGAGTCTGTTGTTTCCACTTTTCACTGCCAAAAGTAGTATAAATAGTTTTGAGTCTATTGTTTCCACGTTTCACTAACAGATGTAGTATAAATAGTTTTAAGTCTGTTGTTTCCACTTTTCACTGCCAGATGTAGTATAAATAGTTTTGAGTCTGTTGTTTCCACTTTTCACTGCCAGATGTAGTATAAATAGTTTTAAGTCTGTTGTTTCCACTTTTCACTAACAGATGTAGTATACATAGTTTTAAGTCTGTTGTTTCCACTTTTCACTAACAGATGTAGTATAAATAGTTTTAAGTCTGTTGTTTCCACTTTTCACTTACAGATGTAGCATAAATAGTTTTAAGTCTGTTGTTTCCACTTTTCACTAACAGATGTAGTATAAATAGTTTTAAGTCTGTTGTTTCCACTTTTCACTAACAGATGTAGTATAAATAGTTTTGAGTCTGTTGTTTCCACTTTTCACTAACAGATGTAGTATAAATAGTTTTGAGTCTGTTGTTTCCACGTTTCACTAACAGATGTAGTATAAATAGTTTTAAGTCTGTTGTTTCCACTTTTCACTAACAGATGTAGTAGAAATAGTTTTAAGTCTGTTGTTTCCACTTTGCACTAACGGATGTAGTATAAATAGTTTTAAGTCTGTTGTTTCCACTTTTCACTAACAGATGTAGTATAAATAGTTTTAAGCCTGTTGTTTCCACGTTTCACTAACAGATGTAGTATAAATAGTTTTAAGTCTGTTGTTTCCACTTTTCACTAACAGATGTAGTATAAATAGTTTTAAGTCTGTTGTTTCCACTTTTCACTTACAGATGTAGTATAAATAGTTTTAAGTCTGTTGTTTCCACTTTTCACTAACAGATGTAGTATAAATAGTTTTAAGTCTGTTGTTTCCACTTTTCACTAACAGATGTAGTATAAATAGTTTTAAGTCTGTTGTTTCCACTTTTCACTAACAGATGTAGTATAAATAGTTTTGAGTCTGTTGTTTCCACTTTTCACTGCCAGATGTAGTATAAATAGTTTTAAGTCTGTTGTTTCCACTTTTCACTAACAGATGTAGTAGAAATAGTTTTAAGTCTGTTGTTTCCACTTTGCACTAACGGATGTAGTATAAATAGTTTTGAGTCTGTTGTTTCCACTTTTCACTAACAGATGTAGTATAAATAGTTTTAAGTCTGTTGTTTCCACTTTGCACTAACAGATGTAGTATAAATAGTTTTGAGTCTGTTGTTTCCACTTTTCACTAACAGATGTAGTATAAATAGTTTTGAGTCTGTTGTTTCCACTTTGCACTAACAGATGTAGTATAAATAGTTTTAAGTCTGTTGTTTCCACTTTTCACTAACAGATGTAGTATAAATAGTTTTAAGTCTGTTGTTTCCACTTTTCACTAACAGATGTAGTATAAATAGTTTTAAGTCTGTTGTTTCCACTTTTCACTAACAGATGTAGTATAAATAGTTTTGAGTCCGTTGTTTCCACGTTTCACTAACAGATGTAGTATAAATAGTTTTAAGTCTGTTGTTTCCACTTTTCACTGCCAGATGTAGTATAAATAGTTTTAAGTCTGTTGTTTCCACTTTTCACTTACAGATGTAGTATAAATAGTTTTGAGTCTGTTGTTTCCACTTTGCACTAACAGATGTAGTATAAATAGTTTTGAGTCTGTTGTTTCCACTTTGCACTAACAGATGTAGTATAAATAGTTTTAAGTCTGTTGTTTCCACTTTTCACTTACAGATGTAGTATAAATAGTTTTAAGTCTGTTGTTTCCACTTTGCACTAACAGATGTAGTATAAATAGTTTTACGTCTGTTGTTTCCACTTTTCACTAACAGATTTAGTATAAATAGTTTTGAGTCTGTTGTTTCCACGTTTCACTAACAGATGTAGTATAAATAGTTTTAAGTCTGTTGTTTCCACTTTTCACTGCCAGATGTAGTATAAATAGTTTTAAGTCTGTTGTTTCCACTTTTCACTTACAGATGTAGTATAAATAGTTTTAAGTCTGTTGTTTCGCTTTTCACTTACAGATGTAGTATAAATAGTTTTGAGTCTGTTGTTTCCACTTTGCACTAACAGATGTAGTACAAATAGTTTTAAGTCTGTTGTTTCCACTTTTCACTAACAGATGTAGTATAAATAGTTTTAAGTCTGTTGTTTCCACTTTGCACTAACAGATGTAGTATAAATAGTTTTAAGTCTGTTGTTTCCACTTTTCACTAACAGATGTAGTATAAATAGTTTTAAGTCTGTTGTTTCCACTTTGCACTAACAGATGTAGTATAAATAGTTTTAAGTCTGTTGTTTCCACTTTTCACTAACAGATGTAGTATAAATAGTTTTGAGTCTGTTGTTTCCACTTTTCACTAACAGATGTAGTATAAATAGTTTTGAGTCTGTTGTTTCCACTTTTCACTAACAGATGTAGTATAAATAGTTTTAAGTCTGTTGTTTCCACTTTTCACTAACAGATGTAGTATACATAGTTTTAAGTCTGTTGTTTCCACTTTTCACTAACAGATGTAGTATAAATAGTTTTAAGTCTGTTGTTTCCACTTTTCACTTACAGATGTAGCATAAATAGTTTTAAGTCTGTTGTTTCCACTTTTCACTAACAGATGTAGTATAAATAGTTTTAAGTCTGTTGTTTCCACTTTTCACTAACAGATGTAGTATAAATAGTTTTGAGTCTGTTGTTTCCACTTTTCACTAACAGATGTAGTATAAATAGTTTTGAGTCTGTTGTTTCCACGTTTCACTAACAGATGTAGTATAAATAGTTTTAAGTCTGTTGTTTCTACGTTTCACTAACAGATGTAGTAGAAATAGTTTTAAGTCTGTTGTTTCCACTTTGCACTAACGGATGTAGTATAAATAGTTTTAAGTCTGTTGTTTCCACTTTTCACTAACAGATGTAGTATAAATAGTTTTAAGTCTGTTGTTTCCACGTTTCACTAACAGATGTAGTATAAATAGTTTTAAGTCTGTTGTTTCCACTTTTCACTAACAGATGTAGTATAAATAGTTTTAAGTCTGTTGTTTCCACTTTTCACTTACAGATGTAGTATAAATAGTTTTAAGTCTGTTGTTTCCACTTTTCACTAACAGATGTAGTATAAATAGTTTTAAGTCTGTTGTTTCCACTTTTCACTAACAGATGTAGTATAAATAGTTTTAAGTCTGTTGTTTCCACTTTTCACTAACAGATGTAGTATAAATAGTTTTGAGTCTGTTGTTTCCACTTTTCACTGCCAGATGTAGTATAAATAGTTTTAAGTCTGTTGTTTCCACTTTTCACTAACAGATGTAGTAGAGATAGTTTTAAGTCTGTTGTTTCCACTTTGCACTAACGGATGTAGTATAAATAGTTTTGAGTCTGTTGTTTCCACTTTTCACTAACAGATGTAGTATAAATAGTTTTAAGTCTGTTGTTTCCACTTTGCACTAACAGATGTAGTATAAATAGTTTTGAGTCTGTTGTTTCCACTTTTCACTAACAGATGTAGTATAAATAGTTTTGAGTCTGTTGTTTCCACTTTGCACTAACAGATGTAGTATAAATAGTTTTAAGTCTGTTGTTTCCACTTTTCACTAACAGATGTAGTATAAATAGTTTTAAGTCTGTTGTTTCCACTTTTCACTGCCAGATGTAGTATAAATAGTTTTGAGTCTGTTGTTTCCACTTTGCACTGCAAGATGTAGTATAAATAGTTTTGAGTCTATTGTTTCCACGTTTCACTAACAGATGTAGTATAAATAGTTTTGAGTCTGTTGTTTCCACTTTGCACTTACAGATGTAGTATAAATAGTTTTAAGTCTGTTGTTTCCACTTTGCACTAACAGATGTAGTATAAATAGTTTTAAGTCTGTTGTTTCCACTTTTCACTTACAGATGTAGTATAAATAGTTTTAAGTCTGTTGTTTCCACTTTTCACTGCCAGATGTAGTATAAATAGTTTTGAGTCTGTTGTTTCCACTTTGCACTGCAAGATGTAGTATAAATAGTTTTGAGTCTATTGTTTCCACGTTTCACTAACAGATGTAGTATAAATAGTTTTAAGTCTGTTGTTTCCACTTTTCACTAACAGATGTAGTATAAATAGTTTTAAGTCTGTTGTTTCCACTTTTCACTAACAGATGTAGTATAAATAGTTTTAAGTCTGTTGTTTCCACTTTTCACTTACAGATGTAGTATAAATAGTTTTAAGTCTGTTGTTTCCACTTTTCACTAACAGATGTAGTATAAATAGTTTTAAGTCTGTTGTTTCCACTTTTCACTAAGAGATGTAGTATAAATAGTTTTAAGTCTGTTGTTTCCACTTTTCACTAACAGATGTAGTATAAATAGTTTTGAGTCTGTTGTTTCCACGTTTCACTAACAGATGTAGTATAAATAGTTTTAAGTCTGTTGTTTCCACTTTTCACTGCCAGATGTAGTATAAATAGTTTTAAGTCAGTTGTTTCCACTTTTCACTTACAGATGTAGCATAAATAGTTTTAAGTCTGTTGTTTCCACTTTTCACTAACAGATGTAGTATAAATAGTTTTAAGTCTGTTGTTTCCACTTTTCACTAACAGATGTAGTATAAATAGTTTTGAGTCTGTTGTTTCCACTTTTCACTAACAGATGTAGTATAAATAGTTTTGAGTCTGTTGTTTCCACGTTTCACTAACAGATGTAGTATAAATAGTTTTAAGTCTGTTGTTTCCACTTTTCACTAACAGATGTAGTAGAAATAGTTTTAAGTCTGTTGTTTCCACTTTGCACTAACGGATGTAGTATAAATAGTTTTAAGTCTGTTGTTTCCACTTTTCACTAACAGATGTAGTATAAATAGTTTTAAGTCTGTTGTTTCCACGTTTCACTAACAGATGTAGTATAAATAGTTTTAAGTCTGTTGTTTCCACTTTTCACTAACAGATGTAGTATAAATAGTTTTAAGTCTGTTGTTTCCACTTTTCACTTACAGATGTAGTATAAATAGTTTTAAGTCTGTTGTTTCCACTTTTCACTAACAGATGTAGTATAAATAGTTTTAAGTCTGTTGTTTCCACTTTTCACTAACAGATGTAGTATAAATAGTTTTAAGTCTGTTGTTTCCACTTTTCACTAACAGATGTAGTATAAATAGTTTTGAGTCTGTTGTTTCCACTTTTCACTGCCAGATGTAGTATAAATAGTTTTAAGTCTGTTGTTTCCACTTTTCACTAACAGATGTAGTAGAAATAGTTTTAAGTCTGTTGTTTCCACTTTGCACTAACGGATGTAGTATAAATAGTTTTGAGTCTGTTGTTTCCACTTTTCACTAACAGATGTAGTATAAATAGTTTTAAGTCTGTTGTTTCCACTTTGCACTAACAGATGTAGTATAAATAGTTTTGAGTCTGTTGTTTCCACTTTTCACTAACAGATGTAGTATAAATAGTTTTGAGTCTGTTGTTTCCACTTTGCACTAACAGATGTAGTATAAATAGTTTTAAGTCTGTTGTTTCCACTTTTCACTAACAGATGTAGTATAAATAGTTTTAAGTCTGTTGTTTCCACTTTTCACTAACAGATGTAGTATAAATAGTTTTAAGTCTGTTGTTTCCACTTTTCACTAACAGATGTAGTATAAATAGTTTTGAGTCCGTTGTTTCCACGTTTCACTAACAGATGTAGTATAAATAGTTTTAAGTCTGTTGTTTCCACTTTTCACTGCCAGATGTAGTATAAATAGTTTTAAGTCTGTTGTTTCCACTTTTCACTTACAGATGTAGTATAAATAGTTTTGAGTCTGTTGTTTCCACTTTGCACTAACAGATGTAGTATAAATAGTTTTGAGTCTGTTGTTTCCACTTTGCACTAACAGATGTAGTATAAATAGTTTTAAGTCTGTTGTTTCCACTTTTCACTTACAGATGTAGTATAAATAGTTTTAAGTCTGTTGTTTCCACTTTGCACTAACAGATGTAGTATAAATAGTTTTACGTCTGTTGTTTCCACTTTTCACTAACAGATTTAGTATAAATAGTTTTGAGTCTGTTGTTTCCACGTTTCACTAACAGATGTAGTATAAATAGTTTTAAGTCTGTTGTTTCCACTTTTCACTGCCAGATGTAGTATAAATAGTCTTAAGTCTGTTGTTTCCACTTTTCACTTACAGATGTAGTATAAATAGTTTTAAGTCTGTTGTTTCGCTTTTCACTTACAGATGTAGTATAAATAGTTTTGAGTCTGTTGTTTCCACTTTGCACTAACAGATGTAGTACAAATAGTTTTAAGTCTGTTGTTTCCACTTTTCACTAACAGATGTAGTATAAATAGTTTTAAGTCTGTTGTTTCCACTTTGCACTAACAGATGTAGTATAAATAGTTTTAAGTCTGTTGTTTCCACTTTTCACTAACAGATGTAGTATAAATAGTTTTAAGTCTGTTGTTTCCACTTTGCACTAACAGATGTAGTATAAATAGTTTTAAGTCTGTTGTTTCCACTTTTCACTAACAGATGTAGTATAAATAGTTTTGAGTCTGTTGTTTCCACTTTTCACTAACAGATGTAGTATAAATAGTTTTGAGTCTGTTGTTTCCACTTTTCACTAACAGATGTAGTATAAATAGTTTTAAGTCTGTTGTTTCCACTTTTCACTAACAGATGTAGTATACATAGTTTTAAGTCTGTTGTTTCCACTTTTCACTAACAGATGTAGTATAAATAGTTTTAAGTCTGTTGTTTCCACTTTTCACTTACAGATGTAGCATAAATAGTTTTAAGTCTGTTGTTTCCACTTTTCACTAACAGATGTAGTATAAATAGTTTTAAGTCTGTTGTTTCCACTTTTCACTAACAGATGTAGTATAAATAGTTTTGAGTCTGTTGTTTCCACTTTTCACTAACAGATGTAGTATAAATAGTTTTGAGTCTGTTGTTTCCACGTTTCACTAACAGATGTAGTATAAATAGTTTTAAGTCTGTTGTTTCCACGTTTCACTAACAGATGTAGTAGAAATAGTTTTAAGTCTGTTGTTTCCACTTTGCACTAACGGATGTAGTATAAATAGTTTTAAGTCTGTTGTTTCCACTTTTCACTAACAGATGTAGTATAAATAGTTTTAAGTCTGTTGTTTCCACGTTTCACTAACAGATGTAGTATAAATAGTTTTAAGTCTGTTGTTTCCACTTTTCACTAACAGATGTAGTATAAATAGTTTTAAGTCTGTTGTTTCCACTTTTCACTTACAGATGTAGTATAAATAGTTTTAAGTCTGTTGTTTCCACTTTTCACTAACAGATGTAGTATAAATAGTTTTAAGTCTGTTGTTTCCACTTTTCACTAACAGATGTAGTATAAATAGTTTTAAGTCTGTTGTTTCCACTTTTCACTAACAGATGTAGTATAAATAGTTTTGAGTCTGTTGTTTCCACTTTTCACTGCCAGATGTAGTATAAATAGTTTTAAGTCTGTTGTTTCCACTTTTCACTAACAGATGTAGTAGAGATAGTTTTAAGTCTGTTGTTTCCACTTTGCACTAACGGATGTAGTATAAATAGTTTTGAGTCTGTTGTTTCCACTTTTCACTAACAGATGTAGTATAAATAGTTTTAAGTCTGTTGTTTCCACTTTGCACCAACAGATGTAGTATAAATAGTTTTGAGTCTGTTGTTTCCACTTTTCACTAACAGATGTAGTATAAATAGTTTTGAGTCTGTTGTTTCCACTTTGCACTAACAGATGTAGTATAAATAGTTTTAAGTCTGTTGTTTCCACTTTTCACTAACAGATGTAGTATAAATAGTTTTAAGTCTGTTGTTTCCACTTTTCACTGCCAGATGTAGTATAAATAGTTTTGAGTCTGTTGTTTCCACTTTGCACTGCAAGATGTAGTATAAATAGTTTTGAGTCTATTGTTTCCACGTTTCACTAACAGATGTAGTATAAATAGTTTTGAGTCTGTTGTTTCCACTTTGCACTTACAGATGTAGTATAAATAGTTTTAAGTCTGTTGTTTCCACTTTGCACTAACAGATGTAGTATAAATAGTTTTAAGTCTGTTGTTTCCACTTTTCACTTACAGATGTAGTATAAATAGTTTTAAGTCTGTTGTTTCCACTTTTCACTGCCAGATGTAGTATAAATAGTTTTGAGTCTGTTGTTTCCACTTTGCACTGCAAGATGTAGTATAAATAGTTTTGAGTCTATTGTTTCCACGTTTCACTAACAGATGTAGTATAAATAGTTTTAAGTCTGTTGTTTCCACTTTTCACTAACAGATGTAGTATAAATAGTTTTAAGTCTGTTGTTTCCACTTTTCACTAACAGATGTAGTATAAATAGTTTTAAGTCTGTTGTTTCCACTTTTCACTTACAGATGTAGTATAAATAGTTTTAAGTCTGTTGTTTCCACTTTTCACTAACAGATGTAGTATAAATAGTTTTAAGTCTGTTGTTTCCACTTTTCACTAAGAGATGTAGTATAAATAGTTTTAAGTCTGTTGTTTCCACTTTTCACTAACAGATGTAGTATAAATAGTTTTGAGTCTGTTGTTTCCACGTTTCACTAACAGATGTAGTATAAATAGTTTTAAGTCTGTTGTTTCCACTTTTCACTGCCAGATGTAGTATAAATAGTTTTAAGTCTGTTGTTTCCACTTTTCACTTACAGATGTAGTATAAATAGTTTTGAGTCTGTTGTTTCCACTTTGCACTAACAGATGTAGTATAAATAGTTTTGAGTCTGTTGTTTCCACTTTGCACTAACAGATGTAGTTTAAATAGTTTTAAGTCTGTTGTTTCCACTTTTCACTTACAGATGTAGTATAAATAGTTTTGAGTCTGTTGTTTCCACTTTTCACTAACAGATGTAGTATAAATAGTTTTGAGTCTGTTGTTTCCACTTTTCACTGCCAGATGTAGTATAAATAGTTTTGAGTCTATTGTTTCCACGTTTCACTAACAGATGTAGTATAAATAGTTTTAAGTCTGTTGTTTCCACTTTTCACTGCCAGATGTAGTATAAATAGTTTTGAGTCTGTTGTTTCCACTTTTCACTAACAGATGTAGTATAAATAGTTTTGAGTCTGTTGTTTCCACTTTTCACTAACAGATGTAGTATAAATAGTTTTAAGTCTGTTGTTTCCACTTTTCACTTACAGATGTAGTATAAATAGTTTTGAGTCTGTTGTTTCCACTTTGCACTAACAGATGTAGTATAAATAGTTTTAAGTCTGTTGTTTCCACTTTTCACTTACAGATGTAGTATAAATTGTTTTAAGTCTGTTGTTTCCACTTTTCACTGCCAGATGTAGTATAAATAGTTTGGAGTCTGTTGTTTCCACTTTTCACTGCCAGATGTAGTATAAATAGTTTTGAGTCTATTGTTTCCACGTTTCACTAACAGATGTAGTATAAATAGTTTTAAGTCTGTTGTTTCCACTTTTCACTGCCAGATGTAGTATAAATAGTTTTAAGTCTGTTGTTTCCACTTTTCACTAACAGATGTAGTATAAATAGTTTTAAGTCTGTTGTTTCCACTTTTCACTAAGAGATGTAGTATAAATAGTTTTAAGTCTGTTGTTTCCACTTTTCACTAACAGATGTAGTATAAATAGTTTTGAGTCTGTTGTTTCCACGTTTCACTAACAGATGTAGTATAAATAGTTTTAAGTCTGTTGTTTCCACTTTTCACTAACAGATGTAGTATAAATAGTTTTAAGTCTGTTGTTTCCACTTTTCACTGCCAGATGTAGTATAAATAGTTTTGAGTCTGTTGTTTCCACTTTGCACTAACAGATGTAGTATAAATAGTTTTGAGTCTGTTGTTTCCACTTTTCACTAACAGATGTAGTATAAATAGTTTTAAGTCTGTTGTTTCCACTTTGCACTAACAGATGTAGTATAAATAGTTTTGAGTCTGTTGTTTCCACTTTGCACTAACAGATGTAGTATAAATAGTTTTAAGTCTGTTGTTTCCACTTTTCACTTAGAGATGTAGTATAAATAGTTTTAAGTCTGTTGTTTCCACTTTTCACTGCCAGATGTAGTATAAATAGTTTTGAGTCTGTTGTTTCCACTTTTCACTGCCAAAAGTAGTATAAATAGTTTTGAGTCTATTGTTTCCACGTTTCACTAACAGATGTAGTATAAATAGTTTTAAGTCTGTTGTTTCCACTTTTCACTGCCAGATGTAGTATAAATAGTTTTGAGTCTGTTGTTTCCACTTTTCACTGCCAGATGTAGTATAAATAGTTTTAAGTCTGTTGTTTCCACTTTTCACTAACAGATGTAGTATACATAGTTTTAAGTCTGTTGTTTCCACTTTTCACTAACAGATGTAGTATAAATAGTTTTAAGTCTGTTGTTTCCACTTTTCACTTACAGATGTAGCATAAATAGTTTTAAGTCTGTTGTTTCCACTTTTCACTAACAGATGTAGTATAAATAGTTTTAAGTCTGTTGTTTCCACTTTTCACTAACAGATGTAGTATAAATAGTTTTGAGTCTGTTGTTTCCACTTTTCACTAACAGATGTAGTATAAATAGTTTTGAGTCTGTTGTTTCCACGTTTCACTAACAGATGTAGTATAAATAGTTTTAAGTCTGTTGTTTCCACTTTTCACTAACAGATGTAGTAGAAATAGTTTTAAGTCTGTTGTTTCCACTTTGCACTAACGGATGTAGTATAAATAGTTTTAAGTCTGTTGTTTCCACTTTTCACTAACAGATGTAGTATAAATAGTTTTAAGTCTGTTGTTTCCACGTTTCACTAACAGATGTAGTATAAATAGTTTTAAGTCTGTTGTTTCCACTTTTCACTAACAGATGTAGTATAAATAGTTTTAAGTCTGTTGTTTCCACTTTTCACTTACAGATGTAGTATAAATAGTTTTAAGTCTGTTGTTTCCACTTTTCACTAACAGATGTAGTATAAATAGTTTTAAGTCTGTTGTTTCCACTTTTCACTAACAGATGTAGTATAAATAGTTTTAAGTCTGTTGTTTCCACTTTTCACTAACAGATGTAGTATAAATAGTTTTGAGTCTGTTGTTTCCACTTTTCACTGCCAGATGTAGTATAAATAGTTTTAAGTCTGTTGTTTCCACTTTTCACTAACAGATGTAGTAGAAATAGTTTTAAGTCTGTTGTTTCCACTTTGCACTAACGGATGTAGTATAAATAGTTTTGAGTCTGTTGTTTCCACTTTTCACTAACAGATGTAGTATAAATAGTTTTAAGTCTGTTGTTTCCACTTTGCACTAACAGATGTAGTATAAATAGTTTTGAGTCTGTTGTTTCCACTTTTCACTAACAGATGTAGTATAAATAGTTTTGAGTCTGTTGTTTCCACTTTGCACTAACAGATGTAGTATAAATAGTTTTAAGTCTGTTGTTTCCACTTTTCACTAACAGATGTAGTATAAATAGTTTTAAGTCTGTTGTTTCCACTTTTCACTAACAGATGTAGTATAAATAGTTTTAAGTCTGTTGTTTCCACTTTTCACTAACAGATGTAGTATAAATAGTTTTGAGTCCGTTGTTTCCACGTTTCACTAACAGATGTAGTATAAATAGTTTTAAGTCTGTTGTTTCCACTTTTCACTGCCAGATGTAGTATAAATAGTTTTAAGTCTGTTGTTTCCACTTTTCACTTACAGATGTAGTATAAATAGTTTTGAGTCTGTTGTTTCCACTTTGCACTAACAGATGTAGTATAAATAGTTTTGAGTCTGTTGTTTCCACTTTGCACTAACAGATGTAGTATAAATAGTTTTAAGTCTGTTGTTTCCACTTTTCACTTACAGATGTAGTATAAATAGTTTTAAGTCTGTTGTTTCCACTTTGCACTAACAGATGTAGTATAAATAGTTTTACGTCTGTTGTTTCCACTTTTCACTAACAGATTTAGTATAAATAGTTTTGAGTCTGTTGTTTCCACGTTTCACTAACAGATGTAGTATAAATAGTTTTAAGTCTGTTGTTTCCACTTTTCACTGCCAGATGTAGTATAAATAGTTTTAAGTCTGTTGTTTCCACTTTTCACTTACAGATGTAGTATAAATAGTTTTAAGTCTGTTGTTTCGCTTTTCACTTACAGATGTAGTATAAATAGTTTTGAGTCTGTTGTTTCCACTTTGCACTAACAGATGTAGTACAAATAGTTTTAAGTCTGTTGTTTCCACTTTTCACTAACAGATGTAGTATAAATAGTTTTAAGTCTGTTGTTTCCACTTTGCACTAACAGATGTAGTATAAATAGTTTTAAGTCTGTTGTTTCCACTTTTCACTAACAGATGTAGTATAAATAGTTTTAAGTCTGTTGTTTCCACTTTGCACTAACAGATGTAGTATAAATAGTTTTAAGTCTGTTGTTTCCACTTTTCACTAACAGATGTAGTATAAATAGTTTTGAGTCTGTTGTTTCCACTTTTCACTAACAGATGTAGTATAAATAGTTTTGAGTCTGTTGTTTCCACTTTTCACTAACAGATGTAGTATAAATAGTTTTAAGTCTGTTGTTTCCACTTTTCACTAACAGATGTAGTATACATAGTTTTAAGTCTGCTGTTTCCACTTTTCACTAACAGATGTAGTATAAATAGTTTTAAGTCTGTTGTTTCCACTTTTCACTTACAGATGTAGCATAAATAGTTTTAAGTCTGTTGTTTCCACTTTTCACTAACAGATGTAGTATAAATAGTTTTAAGTCTGTTGTTTCCACTTTTCACTAACAGATGTAGTATAAATAGTTTTGAGTCTGTTGTTTCCACTTTTCACTAACAGATGTAGTATAAATAGTTTTGAGTCTGTTGTTTCCACGTTTCACTAACAGATGTAGTATAAATAGTTTTAAGTCTGTTGTTTCCACGTTTCACTAACAGATGTAGTAGAAATAGTTTTAAGTCTGTTGTTTCCACTTTGCACTAACGGATGTAGTATAAATAGTTTTAAGTCTGTTGTTTCCACTTTTCACTAACAGATGTAGTATAAATAGTTTTAAGTCTGTTGTTTCCACGTTTCACTAACAGATGTAGTATAAATAGTTTTAAGTCTGTTGTTTCCACTTTTCACTAACAGATGTAGTATAAATAGTTTTAAGTCTGTTGTTTCCACTTTTCACTTACAGATGTAGTATAAATAGTTTTAAGTCTGTTGTTTCCACTTTTCACTAACAGATGTAGTATAAATAGTTTTAAGTCTGTTGTTTCCACTTTTCACTAACAGATGTAGTATAAATAGTTTTAAGTCTGTTGTTTCCACTTTTCACTAACAGATGTAGTATAAATAGTTTTGAGTCTGTTGTTTCCACTTTTCACTGCCAGATGTAGTATAAATAGTTTTAAGTCTGTTGTTTCCACTTTTCACTAACAGATGTAGTAGAGATAGTTTTAAGTCTGTTGTTTCCACTTTGCACTAACGGATGTAGTATAAATAGTTTTGAGTCTGTTGTTTCCACTTTTCACTAACAGATGTAGTATAAATAGTTTTAAGTCTGTTGTTTCCACTTTGCACTAACAGATGTAGTATAAATAGTTTTGAGTCTGTTGTTTCCACTTTTCACTAACAGATGTAGTATAAATAGTTTTAAGTCTGTTGTTTCCACTTTTCACTGCCAGATGTAGTATAAATAGTTTTAAGTCTGTTGTTTCCACTTTTCACTTACAGATGTAGTATAAATAGTTTTAAGTCTGTTGTTTCGCTTTTCACTTACAGATGTAGTATAAATAGTTTTGAGTCTGTTGTTTCCACTTTGCACTAACAGATGTAGTACAAATAGTTTTAAGTCTGTTGTTTCCACTTTTCACTAACAGATGTAGTATAAATAGTTTTAAGTCTGTTGTTTCCACTTTGCACTAACAGATGTAGTATAAATAGTTTTAAGTCTGTTGTTTCCACTTTTCACTAACAGATGTAGTATAAATAGTTTTAAGTCTGTTGTTTCCACTTTGCACTAACAGATGTAGTATAAATAGTTTTAAGTCTGTTGTTTCCACTTTTCACTAACAGATGTAGTATAAATAGTTTTGAGTCTGTTGTTTCCACTTTTCACTAACAGATGTAGTATAAATAGTTTTGAGTCTGTTGTTTCCACTTTTCACTAACAGATGTAGTATAAATAGTTTTAAGTCTGTTGTTTCCACTTTTCACTAACAGATGTAGTATACATAGTTTTAAGTCTGTTGTTTCCACTTTTCACTAACAGATGTAGTATAAATAGTTTTAAGTCTGTTGTTTCCACTTTTCACTTACAGATGTAGCATAAATAGTTTTAAGTCTGTTGTTTCCACTTTTCACTAACAGATGTAGTATAAATAGTTTTAAGTCTGTTGTTTCCACTTTTCACTAACAGATGTAGTATAAATAGTTTTGAGTCTGTTGTTTCCACTTTTCACTAACAGATGTAGTATAAATAGTTTTGAGTCTGTTGTTTCCACGTTTCACTAACAGATGTAGTATAAATAGTTTTAAGTCTGTTGTTTCCACGTTTCACTAACAGATGTAGTAGAAATAGTTTTAAGTCTGTTGTTTCCACTTTGCACTAACGGATGTAGTATAAATAGTTTTAAGTCTGTTGTTTCCACTTTTCACTAACAGATGTAGTATAAATAGTTTTAAGTCTGTTGTTTCCACGTTTCACTAACAGATGTAGTATAGATAGTTTTAAGTCTGTTGTTTCCACTTTTCACTAACAGATGTAGTATAAATAGTTTTAAGTCTGTTGTTTCCACTTTTCACTTACAGATGTAGTATAAATAGTTTTAAGTCTGTTGTTTCCACTTTTCACTAACAGATGTAGTATAAATAGTTTTAAGTCTGTTGTTTCCACTTTTCACTAACAGATGTAGTATAAATAGTTTTAAGTCTGTTGTTTCCACTTTTCACTAACAGATGTAGTATAAATAGTTTTGAGTCTGTTGTTTCCACTTTTCACTGCCAGATGTAGTATAAATAGTTTTAAGTCTGTTGTTTCCACTTTTCACTAACAGATGTAGTAGAGATAGTTTTAAGTCTGTTGTTTCCACTTTGCACTAACGGATGTAGTATAAATAGTTTTGAGTCTGTTGTTTCCACTTTTCACTAACAGATGTAGTATAAATAGTTTTAAGTCTGTTGTTTCCACTTTGCACTAACAGATGTAGTATAAATAGTTTTGAGTCTGTTGTTTCCACTTTTCACTAACAGATGTAGTATAAATAGTTTTGAGTCTGTTGTTTCCACTTTGCACTAACAGATGTAGTATAAATAGTTTTAAGTCTGTTGTTTCCACTTTTCACTAACAGATGTAGTATAAATAGTTTTAAGTCTGTTGTTTCCACTTTTCACTGCCAGATGTAGTATAAATAGTTTTGAGTCTGTTGTTTCCACTTTGCACTGCAAGATGTAGTATAAATAGTTTTGAGTCTATTGTTTCCACGTTTCACTAACAGATGTAGTATAAATAGTTTTGAGTCTGTTGTTTCCACTTTGCACTTACAGATGTAGTATAAATAGTTTTAAGTCTGTTGTTTCCACTTTGCACTAACAGATGTAGTATAAATAGTTTTAAGTCTGTTGTTTCCACTTTTCACTTACAGATGTAGTATAAATAGTTTTAAGTCTGTTGTTTCCACTTTTCACTGCCAGATGTAGTATAAATAGTTTTGAGTCTGTTGTTTCCACTTTGCACTGCAAGATGTAGTATAAATAGTTTTGAGTCTATTGTTTCCACGTTTCACTAACAGATGTAGTATAAATAGTTTTAAGTCTGTTGTTTCCACTTTTCACTAACAGATGTAGTATAAATAGTTTTAAGTCTGTTGTTTCCACTTTTCACTAACAGATGTAGTATAAATAGTTTTAAGTCTGTTGTTTCCACTTTTCATTTACAGATGTAGTATAAATAGTTTTAAGTCTGTTGTTTCCACTTTTCACTTACAGATGTAGTATAAATAGTTTTAAGTCTGTTGTTTCCACTTTTCACTAAGAGATGTAGTATAAATAGTTTTAAGTCTGTTGTTTCCACTTTTCACTAACAGATGTAGTATAAATAGTTTTGAGTCTGTTGTTTCCACGTTTCACTAACAGATGTAGTATAAATAGTTTTAAGTCTGTTGTTTCCACTTTTCACTGCCAGATGTAGTATAAATAGTTTTAAGTCTGTTGTTTCCACTTTTCACTTACAGATGTAGCATAAATAGTTTTAAGTCTGTTGTTTCCACTTTTCACTAACAGATGTAGTATAAATAGTTTTAAGTCTGTTGTTTCCACTTTTCACTAACAGATGTAGTATAAATAGTTTTGAGTCTGTTGTTTCCACTTTTCACTAACAGATGTAGTATAAATAGTTTTGAGTCTGTTGTTTCCACGTTTCACTAACAGATGTAGTATAAATAGTTTTAAGTCTGTTGTTTCCACTTTTCACTAACAGATGTAGTAGAAATAGTTTTAAGTCTGTTGTTTCCACTTTGCACTAACGGATGTAGTATAAATAGTTTTAAGTCTGTTGTTTCCACTTTTCACTAACAGATGTAGTATAAATAGTTTTAAGTCTGTTGTTTCCACGTTTCACTAACAGATGTAGTATAAATAGTTTTAAGTCTGTTGTTTCCACTTTTCACTAACAGATGTAGTATAAATAGTTTTAAGTCTGTTGTTTCCACTTTTCACTTACAGATGTAGTATAAATAGTTTTAAGTCTGTTGTTTCCACTTTTCACTAACAGATGTAGTATAAATAGTTTTAAGTCTGTTGTTTCCACTTTTCACTAACAGATGTAGTATAAATAGTTTTAAGTCTGTTGTTTCCACTTTTCACTAACAGATGTAGTATAAATAGTTTTGAGTCTGTTGTTTCCACTTTTCACTGCCAGATGTAGTATAAATAGTTTTAAGTCTGTTGTTTCCACTTTTCACTAACAGATGTAGTAGAAATAGTTTTAAGTCTGTTGTTTCCACTTTGCACTAACGGATGTAGTATAAATAGTTTTGAGTCTGTTGTTTCCACTTTTCACTAACAGATGTAGTATAAATAGTTTTAAGTCTGTTGTTTCCACTTTGCACTAACAGATGTAGTATAAATAGTTTTGAGTCTGTTGTTTCCACTTTTCACTAACAGATGTAGTATAAATAGTTTTGAGTCTGTTGTTTCCACTTTGCACTAACAGATGTAGTATAAATAGTTTTAAGTCTGTTGTTTCCACTTTTCACTAACAGATGTAGTATAAATAGTTTTAAGTCTGTTGTTTCCACTTTTCACTAACAGATGTAGTATAAATAGTTTTAAGTCTGTTGTTTCCACTTTTCACTAACAGATGTAGTATAAATAGTTTTGAGTCCGTTGTTTCCACGTTTCACTAACAGATGTAGTATAAATAGTTTTAAGTCTGTTGTTTCCACTTTTCACTGCCAGATGTAGTATAAATAGTTTTAAGTCTGTTGTTTCCACTTTTCACTTACAGATGTAGTATAAATAGTTTTGAGTCTGTTGTTTCCACTTTGCACTAACAGATGTAGTATAAATAGTTTTGAGTCTGTTGTTTCCACTTTGCACTAACAGATGTAGTATAAATAGTTTTAAGTCTGTTGTTTCCACTTTTCACTTACAGATGTAGTATAAATAGTTTTAAGTCTGTTGTTTCCACTTTGCACTAACAGATGTAGTATAAATAGTTTTACGTCTGTTGTTTCCACTTTTCACTAACAGATTTAGTATAAATAGTTTTGAGTCTGTTGTTTCCACGTTTCACTAACAGATGTAGTATAAATAGTTTTAAGTCTGTTGTTTCCACTTTTCACTGCCAGATGTAGTATAAATAGTTTTAAGTCTGTTGTTTCCACTTTTCACTTACAGATGTAGTATAAATAGTTTTAAGTCTGTTGTTTCGCTTTTCACTTACAGATGTAGTATAAATAGTTTTGAGTCTGTTGTTTCCACTTTGCACTAACAGATGTAGTACAAATAGTTTTAAGTCTGTTGTTTCCACTTTTCACTAACAGATGTAGTATAAATAGTTTTAAGTCTGTTGTTTCCACTTTGCACTAACAGATGTAGTATGAATAGTTTTAAGTCTGTTGTTTCCACTTTTCACTAACAGATGTAGTATAAATAGTTTTAAGTCTGTTGTTTCCACTTTGCACTAACAGATGTAGTATAAATAGTTTTAAGTCTGTTGTTTCCACTTTTCACTAACAGATGTAGTATAAATAGTTTTGAGTCTGTTGTTTCCACTTTTCACTAACAGATGTAGTATAAATAGTTTTGAGTCTGTTGTTTCCACTTTTCACTAACAGATGTAGTATAAATAGTTTTAAGTCTGTTGTTTCCACTTTTCACTAACAGATGTAGTATACATAGTTTTAAGTCTGTTGTTTCCACTTTTCACTAACAGATGTAGTATAAATAGTTTTAAGTCTGTTGTTTCCACTTTTCACTTACAGATGTAGCATAAATAGTTTTAAGTCTGTTGTTTCCACTTTTCACTAACAGATGTAGTATAAATAGTTTTAAGTCTGTTGTTTCCACTTTTCACTAACAGATGTAGTATAAATAGTTTTGAGTCTGTTGTTTCCACTTTTCACTAACAGATGTAGTATAAATAGTTTTGAGTCTGTTGTTTCCACGTTTCACTAACAGATGTAGTATAAATAGTTTTAAGTCTGTTGTTTCCACGTTTCACTAACAGATGTAGTAGAAATAGTTTTAAGTCTGTTGTTTCCACTTTGCACTAACGGATGTAGTATAAATAGTTTTAAGTCTGTTGTTTCCACTTTTCACTAACAGATGTAGTATAAATAGTTTTAAGTCTGTTGTTTCCACGTTTCACTAACAGATGTAGTATAAATAGTTTTAAGTCTGTTGTTTCCACTTTTCACTAACAGATGTAGTATAAATAGTTTTAAGTCTGTTGTTTCCACTTTTCACTTACAGATGTAGTATAAATAGTTTTAAGTCTGTTGTTTCCACTTTTCACTAACAGATGTAGTATAAATAGTTTTAAGTCTGTTGTTTCCACTTTTCACTAACAGATGTAGTATAAATAGTTTTAAGTCTGTTGTTTCCACTTTTCACTAACAGATGTAGTATAAATAGTTTTGAGTCTGTTGTTTCCACTTTTCACTGCCAGATGTAGTATAAATAGTTTTAAGTCTGTTGTTTCCACTTTTCACTAACAGATGTAGTAGAGATAGTTTTAAGTCTGTTGTTTCCACTTTGCACTAACGGATGTAGTATAAATAGTTTTGAGTCTGTTGTTTCCACTTTTCACTAACAGATGTAGTATAAATAGTTTTAAGTCTGTTGTTTCCACTTTGCACTAACAGATGTAGTATAAATAGTTTTGAGTCTGTTGTTTCCACTTTTCACTAACAGATGTAGTATAAATAGTTTTGAGTCTGTTGTTTCCACTTTGCACTAACAGATGTAGTATAAATAGTTTTAAGTCTGTTGTTTCCACTTTTCACTAACAGATGTAGTATAAATAGTTTTAAGTCTGTTGTTTCCACTTTTCACTGCCAGATGTAGTATAAATAGTTTTGAGTCTGTTGTTTCCACTTTGCACTGCAAGATGTAGTATAAATAGTTTTGAGTCTATTGTTTCCACGTTTCACTAACAGATGTAGTATAAATAGTTTTGAGTCTGTTGTTTCCACTTTGCACTTACAGATGTAGTATAAATAGTTTTAAGTCTGTTGTTTCCACTTTGCACTAACAGATGTAGTATAAATAGTTTTAAGTCTGTTGTTTCCACTTTTCACTTACAGATGTAGTATAAATAGTTTTAAGTCTGTTGTTTCCACTTTTCACTGCCAGATGTAGTATAAATAGTTTTGAGTCTGTTGTTTCCACTTTGCACTGCAAGATGTAGTATAAATAGTTTTGAGTCTATTGTTTCCACGTTTCACTAACAGATGTAGTATAAATAGTTTTAAGTCTGTTGTTTCCACTTTTCACTAACAGATGTAGTATAAATAGTTTTAAGTCTGTTGTTTCCACTTTTCACTAACAGATGTAGTATAAATAGTTTTAAGTCTGTTGTTTCCACTTTTCACTTACAGATGTAGTATAAATAGTTTTAAGTCTGTTGTTTCCACTTTTCACTAACAGATGTAGTATAAATAGTTTTAAGTCTGTTGTTTCCACTTTTCACTAAGAGATGTAGTATAAATAGTTTTAAGTCTGTTGTTTCCACTTTTCACTAACAGATGTAGTATAAATAGTTTTAAGTCTGTTGTTTCCACTTTTCACTAACAGATGTAGTATAAATAGTTTTAAGTCTGTTGTTTCCACTTTTCACTAAGAGATGTAGTATAAATAGTTTTAAGTCTGTTGTTTCCACTTTTCACTAACAGATGTAGTATAAATAGTTTTGAGTCTGTTGTTTCCACGTTTCACTAACAGATGTAGTATAAATAGTTTTAAGTCTGTTGTTTCCACTTTTCACTGCCAGATGTAGTATAAATAGTTTTAAGTCTGTTGTTTCCACTTTTCACTTACAGATGTAGTATAAATAGTTTTGAGTCTGTTGTTTCCACTTTGCACTAACAGATGTAGTATAAATAGTTTTGAGTCTGTTGTTTCCACTTTGCACTAACAGATGTAGTTTAAATAGTTTTAAGTCTGTTGTTTCCACTTTTCACTTACAGATGTAGTATAAATAGTTTTGAGTCTGTTGTTTCCACTTTGCACTAACAGATGTAGTATAAATAGTTTTGAGTCTGTTGTTTCCACTTTGCACTAACAGATGTAGTTTAAATAGTTTTAAGTCTGTTGTTTCCACTTTTCACTAACAGATGTAGTATAAATAGTTTTGAGTCTGTTGTTTCCACTTTTCACTGCCAGATGTAGTATAAATAGTTTTGAGTCTATTGTTTCCACGTTTCACTAACAGATGTAGTATAAATAGTTTTAAGTCTGTTGTTTCCACTTTTCACTGCCAGATGTAGTATAAATAGTTTTGAGTCTGTTGTTTCCACTTTTCACTAACAGATGTAGTATAAATAGTTTTGAGTCTGTTGTTTCCACTTTTCACTAACAGATGTAGTATAAATAGTTTTAAGTCTGTTGTTTCCACTTTTCACTTACAGATGTAGTATAAATAGTTTTGAGTCTGTTGTTTCCACTTTGCACTAACAGATGTAGTATAAATAGTTTTAAGTCTGTTGTTTCCACTTTTCACTTACAGATGTAGTATAAATTGTTTTAAGTCTGTTGTTTCCACTTTTCACTGCCAGATGTAGTATAAATAGTTTGGAGTCTGTTGTTTCCACTTTTCACTGCCAGATGTAGTATAAATAGTTTTGAGTCTATTGTTTCCACGTTTCACTAACAGATGTAGTATAAATAGTTTTAAGTCTGTTGTTTCCACTTTTCACTGCCAGATGTAGTATAAATAGTTTTAAGTCTGTTGTTTCCACTTTTCACTAACAGATGTAGTATAAATAGTTTTAAGTCTGTTGTTTCCACTTTTCACTAAGAGATGTAGTATAAATAGTTTTAAGTCTGTTGTTTCCACTTTTCACTAACAGATGTAGTATAAATAGTTTTGAGTCTGTTGTTTCCACGTTTCACTAACAGATGTAGTATAAATAGTTTTAAGTCTGTTGTTTCCACTTTTCACTAACAGATGTAGTATAAATAGTTTTAAGTCTGTTGTTTCCACTTTTCACTGCCAGATGTAGTATAAATAGTTTTGAGTCTGTTGTTTCCACTTTGCACTAACAGATGTAGTATAAATAGTTTTGAGTCTGTTGTTTCCACTTTTCACTAACAGATGTAGTATAAATAGTTTTAAGTCTGTTGTTTCCACTTTGCACTAACAGATGTAGTATAAATAGTTTTGAGTCTGTTGTTTCCACTTTGCACTAACAGATGTAGTATAAATAGTTTTAAGTCTGTTGTTTCCACTTTTCACTTACAGATGTAGTATAAATAGTTTTAAGTCTGTTGTTTCCACTTTTCACTGCCAGATGTAGTATAAATAGTTTTGAGTCTGTTGTTTCCACTTTTCACTGCCAAAAGTAGTATAAATAGTTTTGAGTCTATTGTTTCCACGTTTCACTAACAGATGTAGTATAAATAGTTTTAAGTCTGTTGTTTCCACTTTTCACTGCCAGATGTAGTATAAATAGTTTTGAGTCTGTTGTTTCCACTTTTCACTGCCAGATGTAGTATAAATAGTTTTAAGTCTGTTGTTTCCACTTTTCACTAACAGATGTAGTATACATAGTTTTAAGTCTGTTGTTTCCACTTTTCACTAACAGATGTAGTATAAATAGTTTTAAGTCTGTTGTTTCCACTTTTCACTTACAGATGTAGCATAAATAGTTTTAAGTCTGTTGTTTCCACTTTTCACTAACAGATGTAGTATAAATAGTTTTAAGTCTGTTGTTTCCACTTTTCACTAACAGATGTAGTATAAATAGTTTTGAGTCTGTTGTTTCCACTTTTCACTAACAGATGTAGTATAAATAGTTTTGAGTCTGTTGTTTCCACGTTTCACTAACAGATGTAGTATAAATAGTTTTAAGTCTGTTGTTTCCACTTTTCACTAACAGATGTAGTAGAAATAGTTTTAAGTCTGTTGTTTCCACTTTGCACTAACGGATGTAGTATAAATAGTTTTAAGTCTGTTGTTTCCACTTTTCACTAACAGATGTAGTATAAATAGTTTTAAGTCTGTTGTTTCCACGTTTCACTAACAGATGTAGTATAAATAGTTTTAAGTCTGTTGTTTCCACTTTTCACTAACAGATGTAGTATAAATAGTTTTAAGTCTGTTGTTTCCACTTTTCACTTACAGATGTAGTATAAATAGTTTTAAGTCTGTTGTTTCCACTTTTCACTAACAGATGTAGTATAAATAGTTTTAAGTCTGTTGTTTCCACTTTTCACTAACAGATGTAGTATAAATAGTTTTAAGTCTGTTGTTTCCACTTTTCACTAACAGATGTAGTATAAATAGTTTTGAGTCTGTTGTTTCCACTTTGCACTAACAGATGTAGTATAAATAGTTTTGAGTCTGTTGTTTCCACTTTTCACTAACAGATGTAGTATAAATAGTTTTAAGTCTGTTGTTTCCACTTTTCACTAACAGATGTAGTATAAATAGTTTTAAGTCTGTTGTTTCCACTTTTCACTGCCAGATGTAGTATAAATAGTTTTAAGTCTGTTGTTTCCACTTTTCACTAACAGATGTAGTATAAATAGTTTTAAGTCTGTTGTTTCCACTTTGCACTAACAGATGTAGTATAAATAGTTTTGAGTCTGTTGTTTCCACTTTTCACTAACAGATGTAGTATAAATAGTTTTGAGTCTGTTGTTTCCACTTTGCACTAACAGATGTAGTATAAATAGTTTTAAGTCTGTTGTTTCCACTTTTCACTAACAGATGTAGTATAAATAGTTTTAAGTCTGTTGTTTCCACTTTTCACTAACAGATGTAGTATAAATAGTTTTAAGTCTGTTGTTTCCACTTTTCACTAACAGATGTAGTATAAATAGTTTTGAGTCCGTTGTTTCCACGTTTCACTAACAGATGTAGTATAAATAGTTTTAAGTCTGTTGTTTCCACTTTTCACTGCCAGATGTAGTATAAATAGTTTTAAGTCTGTTGTTTCCACTTTTCACTTACAGATGTAGTATAAATAGTTTTGAGTCTGTTGTTTCCACTTTGCACTAACAGATGTAGTATAAATAGTTTTGAGTCTGTTGTTTCCACTTTGCACTAACAGATGTAGTATAAATAGTTTTAAGTCTGTTGTTTCCACTTTTCACTTACAGATGTAGTATAAAT
Source organism: Nerophis ophidion (assembly GCF_033978795.1). NCBI lineage: Eukaryota > Metazoa > Chordata > Actinopteri > Syngnathiformes > Syngnathidae > Nerophis > Nerophis ophidion. The sequence continues at coordinate 51,924,097 of NC_084627.1, read as the reverse complement.
AGTTTTAAGTCTGTTGTTTCCACTTTGCACTAACAGATGTAGTATAAATAGTTTTACGTCTGTTGTTTCCACTTTTCACTAACAGATTTAGTATAAATAGTTTTGAGTCTGTTGTTTCCACGTTTCACTAACAGATGTAGTATAAATAGTTTTAAGTCTGTTGTTTCCACTTTTCACTGCCAGATGTAGTATAAATAGTTTTAAGTCTGTTGTTTCCACTTTTCACTTACAGATGTAGTATAAATAGTTTTAAGTCTGTTGTTTCGCTTTTCACTTACAGATGTAGTATAAATAGTTTTGAGTCTGTTGTTTCCACTTTGCACTAACAGATGTAGTACAAATAGTTTTAAGTCTGTTGTTTCCACTTTTCACTAACAGATGTAGTATAAATAGTTTTAAGTCTGTTGTTTCCACTTTGCACTAACAGATGTAGTATAAATAGTTTTAAGTCTGTTGTTTCCACTTTTCACTAACAGATGTAGTATAAATAGTTTTAAGTCTGTTGTTTCCACTTTGCACTAACAGATGTAGTATAAATAGTTTTAAGTCTGTTGTTTCCACTTTTCACTAACAGATGTAGTATAAATAGTTTTGAGTCTGTTGTTTCCACTTTTCACTAACAGATGTAGTATAAATAGTTTTGAGTCTGTTGTTTCCACTTTTCACTAACAGATGTAGTATAAATAGTTTTAAGTCTGTTGTTTCCACTTTTCACTAACAGATGTAGTATACATAGTTTTAAGTCTGTTGTTTCCACTTTTCACTAACAGATGTAGTATAAATAGTTTTAAGTCTGTTGTTTCCACTTTTCACTTACAGATGTAGCATAAATAGTTTTAAGTCTGTTGTTTCCACTTTTCACTAACAGATGTAGTATAAATAGTTTTAAGTCTGTTGTTTCCACTTTTCACTAACAGATGTAGTATAAATAGTTTTGAGTCTGTTGTTTCCACTTTTCACTAACAGATGTAGTATAAATAGTTTTGAGTCTGTTGTTTCCACGTTTCACTAACAGATGTAGTATAAATAGTTTTAAGTCTGTTGTTTCCACGTTTCACTAACAGATGTAGTAGAAATAGTTTTAAGTCTGTTGTTTCCACTTTGCACTAACGGATGTAGTATAAATAGTTTTAAGTCTGTTGTTTCCACTTTTCACTAACAGATGTAGTATAAATAGTTTTAAGTCTGTTGTTTCCACGTTTCACTAACAGATGTAGTATAAATAGTTTTAAGTCTGTTGTTTCCACTTTTCACTAACAGATGTAGTATAAATAGTTTTAAGTCTGTTGTTTCCACTTTTCACTTACAGATGTAGTATAAATAGTTTTAAGTCTGTTGTTTCCACTTTTCACTAACAGATGTAGTATAAATAGTTTTAAGTCTGTTGTTTCCACTTTTCACTAACAGATGTAGTATAAATAGTTTTAAGTCTGTTGTTTCCACTTTTCACTAACAGATGTAGTATAAATAGTTTTGAGTCTGTTGTTTCCACTTTTCACTGCCAGATGTAGTATAAATAGTTTTAAGTCTGTTGTTTCCACTTTTCACTAACAGATGTAGTAGAGATAGTTTTAAGTCTGTTGTTTCCACTTTGCACTAACGGATGTAGTATAAATAGTTTTGAGTCTGTTGTTTCCACTTTTCACTAACAGATGTAGTATAAATAGTTTTAAGTCTGTTGTTTCCACTTTGCACTAACAGATGTAGTATAAATAGTTTTGAGTCTGTTGTTTCCACTTTTCACTAACAGATGTAGTATAAATAGTTTTGAGTCTGTTGTTTCCACTTTGCACTAACAGATGTAGTATAAATAGTTTTAAGTCTGTTGTTTCCACTTTTCACTAACAGATGTAGTATAAATAGTTTTAAGTCTGTTGTTTCCACTTTTCACTAACAGATGTAGTATAAATAGTTTTAAGTCTGTTGTTTCCACTTTTCACTAACAGATGTAGTATAAATAGTTTTAAGTCTGTTGTTTCCACTTTTCACTAACAGATGTAGTATAAATAGTTTTAAGTCTGTTGTTTCCACTTTTCACTTACAGATGTAGTATAAATAGTTTTAAGTCTGTTGTTTCCACTTTGCACTAACAGATGTAGTATAAATAGTTTTAAGTCTGTTGTTTCCACTTTGCACTTACAGATGTAGTATAAATAGTTTTAAGTCTGTTGTTTCCACTTTTCACTAACAGATTTAGTATAAATAGTTTTGAGTCTGTTGTTTCCACGTTTCACTAACAGATGTAGTATAAATAGTTTTAAGTCTGTTGTTTCCACTTTGCACTTACAGATGTAGTATAAATAGTTTTAAGTCTGTTGTTTCCACTTTTCACTAACAGATTTAGTATAAATAGTTTTGAGTCTGTTGTTTCCACGTTTCACTAACAGATGTAGTATAAATAGTTTTAAGTCTGTTGTTTCCACTTTTCACTGCCAGATGTAGTATAAATAGTTTTAAGTCTGTTGTTTCCACTTTTCACTTACAGATGTAGTATAAATAGTTTTAAGTCTGTTGTTTCCACTTTTCACTTACAGATGTAGTATAAATAGTTTTGAGTCTGTTGTTTCCACTTTGCACTAACAGATGTAGTATAAATAGTTTTAAGTCTGTTGTTTCCACTTTGCACTAACAGATGTAGTATAAATAGTTTTAAGTCTGTTGTTTCCACTTTGCACTAACAGATGTAGTATAAATAGTTTTAAGTCTGATGTTTCCACTTTTCACTAACAGATGTAGTATAAATAGTTTTAAGTCTGTTGTTTCCACTTTTCACTAACAGATGTAGTATAAATAGTTTTGAGTCTGTTGTTTCCACTTTTCACTAACAGATGTAGTATAAATAGTTTTGAGTCTGTTGTTTCCACGTTTCACTAACAGATGTAGTATAAATAGTTTTAAGTCTGTTGTTTCCACGTTTCACTAACAGATGTAGTAGAAATAGTTTTAAGTCTGTTGTTTCCACTTTGCACTAACGGATGTAGTATAAATAGTTTTAAGTCTGTTGTTTCCACTTTTCACTAACAGATGTAGTATAAATAGTTTTAAGTCTGTTGTTTCCACGTTTCACTAACAGATGTAGTATAAATAGTTTTAAGTCTGTTGTTTCCACTTTTCACTAACAGATGTAGTATAAATAGTTTTAAGTCTGTTGTTTCCACTTTTCACTTACAGATGTAGTATAAATAGTTTTAAGTCTGTTGTTTCCACTTTTCACTAACAGATGTAGTATAAATAGTTTTAAGTCTGTTGTTTCCACTTTTCACTAACAGATGTAGTATAAATAGTTTTAAGTCTGTTGTTTCCACTTTTCACTAACAGATGTAGTATAAATAGTTTTGAGTCTGTTGTTTCCACTTTTCACTGCCAGATGTAGTATAAATAGTTTTAAGTCTGTTGTTTCCACTTTTCACTAACAGATGTAGTAGAGATAGTTTTAAGTCTGTTGTTTCCACTTTGCACTAACGGATGTAGTATAAATAGTTTTGAGTCTGTTGTTTCCACTTTTCACTAACAGATGTAGTATAAATAGTTTTAAGTCTGTTGTTTCCACTTTGCACTAACAGATGTAGTATAAATAGTTTTAAGTCTGTTGTTTCCACTTTTCACTAACAGATGTAGTATAGTTTTAAGTCTGTTGTTTCCACTTTTCACTAACAGATGTAGTATAAATAGTTTTAAGTCTGTTGTTTCCACTTTTCACTAACAGATGTAGTATAAATAGTTTTGAGTCCGTTGTTTCCACGTTTCACTAACAGATGTAGTATAAATAGTTTTAAGTCTGTTGTTTCCACTTTTCACTGCCAGATGTAGTATAAATAGTTTTAAGTCTGTTGTTTCCACTTTTCACTTACAGATGTAGTATAAATAGTTTTGAGTCTGTTGTTTCCACTTTGCACTAACAGATGTAGTATAAATAGTTTTGAGTCTGTTGTTTCCACTTTGCACTAACGGATGTAGTATAAATAGTTTTGAGTCTGTTGTTTCCACTTTTCACTAACAGATGTAGTATAAATAGTTTTAAGTCTGTTGTTTCCACTTTTCACTTACAGATGTAGTATAAATAGTTTTAAGTCTGTTGTTTCCACTTTTCACTAACAGATGTAGTATAAATAGTTTTGAGTCTGTTGTTTCCACTTTTCACTGCCAGATGTAGTATAAATAGTTTTAAGTCTGTTGTTTCCACTTTTCACTAACAGATGTAGTAGAGATAGTTTTAAGTCTGTTGTTTCCACTTTGCACTAACGGATGTAGTATAAATAGTTTTGAGTCTGTTGTTTCCACTTTTCACTAACAGATGTAGTATAAATAGTTTTAAGTCTGTTGTTTCCACTTTGCACTAACAGATGTAGTATAAATAGTTTTAAGTCTGTTGTTTCCACTTTTCACTAACAGATGTAGTATAGTTTTAAGTCTGTTGTTTCCACTTTTCACTAACAGATGTAGTATAAATAGTTTTAAGTCTGTTGTTTCCACTTTTCACTAACAGATGTAGTATAAATAGTTTTGAGTCCGTTGTTTCCACGTTTCACTAACAGATGTAGTATAAATAGTTTTAAGTCTGTTGTTTCCACTTTTCACTGCCAGATGTAGTATAAATAGTTTTAAGTCTGTTGTTTCCACTTTTCACTTACAGATGTAGTATAAATAGTTTTGAGTCTGTTGTTTCCACTTTGCACTAACAGATGTAGTATAAATAGTTTTGAGTCTGTTGTTTCCACTTTGCACTAACAGATGTAGCATAAATAGTTTTAAGTCTGTTGTTTCCACTTTTCACTTACAGATGTAGTATAAATAGTTTTAAGTCTGTTGTTTCCACTTTGCACTAACAGATGTAGTATAAATAGTTTTAAGTCTGTTGTTTCCACTTTGCACTTACAGATGTAGTATAAATAGTTTTAAGTCTGTTGTTTCCACTTTTCACTAACAGATTTAGTATAAATAGTTTTGAGTCTGTTGTTTCCACGTTTCACTAACAGATGTAGTATAAATAGTTTTAAGTCTGTTGTTTCCACTTTGCACTTACAGATGTAGTATAAATAGTTTTAAGTCTGTTGTTTCCACTTTTCACTAACAGATTTAGTATAAATAGTTTTGAGTCTGTTGTTTCCACGTTTCACTAACAGATGTAGTATAAATAGTTTTAAGTCTGTTGTTTCCACTTTTCACTGCCAGATGTAGTATAAATAGTTTTAAGTCTGTTGTTTCCACTTTTCACTTACAGATGTAGTATAAATAGTTTTAAGTCTGTTGTTTCCACTTTTCACTTACAGATGTAGTATAAATAGTTTTGAGTCTGTTGTTTCCACTTTGCACTAACCGATGTAGTATAAATAGTTTTAAGTCTGTTGTTTCCACTTTGCACTAACAGATGTAGTATAAATAGTTTTAAGTCTGTTGTTTCCACTTTGCACTAACAGATGTAGTATAAATAGTTTTAAGTCTGTTGTTTCCACTTTTCACTAACAGATGTAGTATAAATAGTTTTAAGTCTGTTGTTTCCACTTTTCACTAACAGATGTAGTATAAATAGTTTTAAGTCTGTTGTTTCCACTTTGCACTAACAGATGTAGTATAAATAGTTTTAAGTCTGTTGTTTCCACTTTTCACTAACAGATGTAGTATAAATAGTTTTGAGTCTGTTGTTTCCACTTTTCACTAACAGATGTAGTATAAATAGTTTTAAGTCTGTTGTTTCCACTTTTCACTGCCAGATGTAGTATAAATAGTTTTAAGTCTGTTGTTTCCACTTTGCACTAACAGATGTAGTATAAATAGTTTTGAGTCCGTTGTTTCCACTTTTCACTAACAGATGTAGTATAAATAGTTTTAAGTCTGTTGTTTCCACTTTTCACTAACAGATGTAGTATAAATAGTTTTAAGTCTGTTGTTTCCACTTTGCACTAACAGATGTAGTAGAAATAGTTTTAAGTCTGTTGTTTCCACTTTGCACTAACATATGTAGTATAAATAGTTTTGAGTCTGTTGTTTCCACTTTTCACTAACAGATGTAGTATAAATAGTTTTAAGTCTGTTGTTTCCACTTTTCACTAACAGATGTAGTATAAATAGTTTTAAGTCTGTTGTTTCCACTTTTCACTAACAGATGTAGTATAAATAGTTTTAAGTCTGTTGTTTCCACTTTTCACTTACAGATGTAGTATAAATAGTTGTAAGTCTGTTGTTTCCACTTTTCACTAACAGATGTAGTATAAATAGTTTTAAGTCTGTTGTTTCCACTTTTCACTGCCAGATGTAGTATAAATAGTTTTAAGTCTGTTGTTTCCACTTTGCACTAACAGATGTAGTATAAATAGTTTTGAGTCCGTTGTTTCCACTTTTCACTAACAGATGGAGTATAAATAATTTTGAGTCTATTGTTTCCACTTTTCACTAACAGATGTAGTATAAATAGTTTTGAGTCTGTTGTTTCCACTTTTCACTAACAGATGTAGTATAAATAGTTTTGACTCTGTTTCCACTTTTCACTAACAGATGTAGTATAAATAGTTTTAAGTCTGTTGTTTCCACTTTTCACTTACAGATGTAGTATAAATAGTTTTAAGTCTGTTGTTTCCACTTTTCACTAACAGATGTAGTATAAATAGTTTTAAGTCTGTTGTTTCCACTTTTCACTTACAGATGTAGTATAAATAGTTTTAAGTCCGTTGTTTCCACTTTTCACTTACAGATGTAGTATAAATAGTTTTGAGTCTGTTGTTTCCACTTTTCACTAACAGATGTAGTATAAATAGTTTTGACTCTGTTTCCACTTTTCACTAACAGATGTAGTATAAATAGTTTTAAGTCTGTTGTTTCCACTTTTCACTTACAGATGTAGTATAAATAGTTTTGAGTCTGTTGTTTCCACTTTGCACTAACAGATGTAGTATAAATAGTTTTGAGTCTGTTGTTTCCACTTTTCACTAACAGATGTAGTATAAATAGTTTTAAGTCTGTTGTTTCCACTTTTCACTTACAGATGTAGTATAAATAGTTTTGAGTCCGTTGTTTCCACTTTGCACTAACAGATGTAGTATAAATAGTTTTGAGTCTGTTGTTTCCACTTTGCACTAACAGATGTAGTATAAATAGTTTTAACTCTGTTGTTTCCACTTTTCACTTACAGATGTAGTATAAATAGTTTTGAGTCTGTTGTTTCCACTTTTCACTGCCGGATGTATTTTCCCTCGCTGTGCTGTTGAGGATTGCGCAAAGCCGCATGCAAGTTAGGAACTATTGTCAAGAACCGACTAAGATATGAGTAGAAAACAACTAACTTGCCTGCTTTTTAAAAAAATGCCATTTTGTTTTTGTGAAACATTCCAAGTAAGACATAAAAAGACTTAGTGAAACATTGCAAGTAAGACCTTGAAAAGACTTAGTGAAACATTCCAAGTAAGACATTAAAAGACTTAATGAAACATTCCAAGTAAGACCTAGAATAGACTTAGTGAAACATTGCAAGTAAGACTTAGTGAAACATTCCAAGACATTAAAATACTTGGTTAAACATTGCACGTAAGACATTACAAGACTTAGTGAAACATTGCAAGTAAGACATTAAAATAGTTATTAAAACATTGCAAGTAAGACATTAAGACTTAGTAAAACATTGCAAGTAAGACATTAAAAGAGTTAGTAAAACATTGCAAGTAAGACATTAAGAGTCAGTAAAACATTGCAAGTAAGACATTAAAATAGTTAGTAAAACATTGCAAGTAAGACATTAAAAGAGTTAGTAAAACATTGCAAGTAAGACATTAAAAGAGTTAGTAAAACATTGCAAGTAAGACATTAAGACTGAGTAAAACATTACAAGTAAGACATTAAAAGAGTTAGTAAAACATTGCAAGTAAGACATTAAAAGAGTCAGTAAAACATTGCAAGTAAGACATTAAAAGAGTTAGTAAAACATTGCAAGTAAGACATTAAAAGAGTTAGTAAAACATTGCAAGTAAGACATTAAAAGAGTTAGTAAAACATTGCAAGTAAGACATTAAAAGAGTTAGTAAAACATTGCAAGTAAGACATTAAAAGAGTTAGTGAAACATTGCAAGTAAGACATTAAAAGAGTTAGTGAAACATTGTAAGTAAGACATTAAAAGAGTTAGTAAAACATTGCAAGTAAGACATAAAAAGAGTTAGTAAAACATTGCAAGTAAGACATTAAAAGAGTTAGTGAAACATTGTAAGTAAGACATTAAAAGAGTTAGTAAAACATTGCAAGTAAGACATTAAAAGAGTTAGTAAAACATTGCAAGTAAGATATTAAAAGAGTTAGTGAAACATTGCAAGTAAGACATTAAGAGTTAGTGAAACATTGCAAGTAAGACATTAAAAGAGTTAGTAAAACATTGCAAGTAAGACATAAAAAGAGTGAGTAAAACATTGCAAGTAAGACATTAAGAGTTAGTGAAACATTGCAAGTAAGACATTAAGAGTTAGTGAAACATTGCAAGTAAGACATTAAAAGAGTTAGTGAAACATTGCAAGTAAGACATTAAAAGAGTTAGTGAAACATTGCAAGTAAGACCTAGAAAAGAGTTAGTGAAACATTGCAAGTAAGATATAAAAAGAGTTAGTAAAACATTGCAAGTAAGACATTAAAAGAGTTAGTGAAACATTGCAAGTAAGACATTAAAAGAGTTAGTGAAACATTGCAAGTAAGACATTAAAAGAGTTAGTGAAACATTGCAAGTAAGACATTAAAAGAGTTAGTAAAACATTGCAAGTAAGACATTAAAAGAGTTAGTAAACATTGCAAGTAAGACATTAAAAGAGTTAGTAAAACATTGCAAATAAGACATTAAAAGAGTTAGCAAAACATTGCAAGTAAGACATTAAAAGAGTTAGTAAACATTGCAAGTAAGACATTAAAAAAGTTAGTAAAACATTGCAAGTAAGACATTAAAAGAGTTAGTAAAACATTGCAAGTAAGACATTAAAAGAGTTAGTAAACATTGCAAGTAAGACATTAAAAGAGTTAGTAAAACATTGCAAGTAAGACATTAAAAGAGTTAGTAAAACATTGCAAGTAAGACATTAAAAGAGTTAGTAAAACATTGCAAGTAAGACATTAAAAGAGTTAGTAAACATTGCAAGTAACACATTAAAAGAGTTAGTAAACATTGCAAGTAAGACATTAAAAGAGTTAGTGAAACATTGCAAGTAAGACATTAAAAGAGTTAGTGAAACATTGCAAGTAAGGCATAAAAAGAGTTAGTAAACATTGCAAGTAAGACATTAAAAGAGTTAGTAAACATTGCAAGTAAGACATTAAAAAAGTTAGTAAAACATTGCAAGTAAGACATTAAAAGAGTTAGTAAAACATTGCAAGTAAGACATTAAAAGAGTTAGTAAACATTGCAAGTAAGACATTAAAAGAGTTAGTAAACATTGCAAGTAAGACATTAAAAGAGTTAGTGACACATTGCAAGTAAGACATTAAAAGAGTTAGTGAAACATTGCAAGTAAGACATTAAAAGAGTTAGTAAACATTGCAAGTAAGACATTAAAAGAGTTAGTAAAAATTACAAGTAAGACATTAAAAGAGTTAGTAAACATTGCAAGTAAGACATTAAAAGAGTTAGTGAAACATTGCAAGTAAGACATTAAAAGAGTTAGTGAAACATTGCAAGTAAGGCATAAAAAGAGTTAGTAAACATTGCAAGTAAGACATTAAAAGAGTTATTAAACATTGCAAGTAAGACATTAAAAAAGTTAGTAAAACATTGCAAGTAAGACATTAAAAGAGTTAGTAAAACATTGCAAGTAAGACATTAAAAGAGTTAGTAAACATTGCAAGTAAGACATTAAAAGAGTTAGTAAACATTGCAAGTAAGACATTAAAAGAGTTAGTAAAACATTGCAAGTAAGACATCAAAAGAGTTAGTAAAACATTGCAAGTAAGACATTAAAAGAGTTAGTAAAACATTGCAAGTAAGACATTAAAAGAGTTAGTAAACATTGCAAGTAACACATTAAAAGAGTTAGTAAACATTGCAAGTAAGACATTAAAAGAGTTAGTGAAACATTGCAAGTAAGACATTAAAAGAGTTAGTGAAACATTGCAAGTAAGGCATAAAAAGAGTTAGTAAACATTACAAGTAAGACATTAAAAGAGTTAGTAAACATTGCAAGTAAGACATTAAAAGAGTTAGTGAAACATTGCAAGTAAGACATTAAAAGAGTTAGTGAAACATTGCAAGTAAGGCATAAAAAGAGTTAGTAAACATTGCAAGTAAGACATTAAAAGAGTTATTAAACATTGCAAGTAAGACATTAAAAAAGTTAGTAAAACATTGCAAGTAAGACATTAAAAGAGTTAGTAAAACATTGCAAGTAAGACATTAAAAGAGTTAGTAAACATTGCAAGTAAGACATTAAAAGAGTTAGTAAACATTGCAAGTAAGACATTAAAAGAGTTAGTGAAACATTGCAAGTAAGACATTAAAAGAGTTAGTGAAACATTGCAAGTAAGACATTAAAAGAGTTAGTGAAACATTGCAAGTAAGGCATAAAAAGAGTTAGTGAAACATTGCAAGTAAGACATTAAAAGAGTTAGTAAACATTGCAAGTAAGACATTAAAAGAGTTAGTAAACATTGCAAGTAACACATTAAAAGAGTTAGTAAACATTGCAAGTAAGACATTAGAAGAGTTAGTAAAACATTGCAAGTAAGGCATTAAAAGAGTTAGTAAATATTGCAAGTAAGACATTAAAAGAGTTAGTGAAACATTGCAAGTAAGGCATAAAAAGAGTTAGTAAACATTACAAGTAAGACATTAAAAGAGTTAGTAAACATTGCAAGTAAGACATTAAAAGAGTTAGTGAAACATTGCAAGTAAGACATTAAAAGAGTTAGTGAAACATTGCAAGTAAGGCATAAAAAGAGTTAGTAAACATTGCAAGTAAGACATTAAAAGAGTTATTAAACATTGCAAGTAAGACATTAAAAAAGTTAGTAAAACATTGCAAGTAAGACATTAAAAGAGTTAGTAAAACATTGCAAGTAAGACATTAAAAGAGTTAGTAAACATTGCAAGTAAGACATTAAAAGAGTTAGTAAACATTGCAAGTAAGACATTAAAAGAGTTAGTGAAACATTGCAAGTAAGACATTAAAAGAGTTAGTGAAACATTGCAAGTAAGACATTAAAAGAGTTAGTGAAACATTGTAAGTAAGGCATAAAAAGAGTTAGTGAAACATTGCAAGTAAGACATTAAAAGAGTTAGTAAACATTGCAAGTAAGACATTAAAAGAGTTAGTAAACATTGCAAGTAAGACATTAAAAGAGTTAGTAAACATTGCAAGTAAGACATTAAAAGAGTTAGTGAAACATTGCAAGTAAGACATTAAAAGAGTTAGTGAAACATTGCAAGTAAGACATTAAAAGAGTTAGTGAAACATTGCAAGTAAGACATTAAAAGAGTTAGTGAAACATTGCAAGTAAGACATTAAAAGAGTTAGTGAAACATTGCAAGTAAGACATTAAAAGAGTTAGTGAAACATTGCAAGTAAGGCATAAAAAGAGTTAGTGAAACATTGCAAGTAAGACATTAAAAGAGTTAGTAAACATTGCAAGTAAGACATTAAAAGAGTTAGTAAACATTGCAAGTAAGACATTAAAAGAGTTAGTAAACATTGCAAGTAAGACATTAAAAGAGTTAGTAAAACATTGCAAGTAAGGCATTAAAAGAGTTAGTAAATATTGCAGGTAAGACATTAAAAGAATTGAGAGCTGCTTATCCTGCTTTTCACTCACTGCTGAAAACAGGAAAAGGAGAGTCTCCCCCCGCGCTTTTCCATTGGCTTTCTTCTTCCAACTAGGACAAACTACAGGACAACTTCCTCGAAAGCAGCACGGAAAATGTTCATTTCCAAACGTGGATGAGCACGAACACGCCGCCGTGGAAAAGAAGTTTAAGTGTGAAGAAGACAAGCTCCTTGCTTTACTGGAGTGGAAGAAAATACTGAGTGCAGGTGGAGCTCCATCTGTCGGTGGCTCTGGAAGTACATGCAAATCTCAGCTTTTTAGTGCAGGTTGGCCCAGTCATTACTTTACCATTAAAAAATACATAAACATATATATATATATATATATATATATATATATATATATATATATATATATATATATATATATATATATGTTTATGTATATATATATATATATATATATATATATATATATATATATATATATATATAGATGCATATATATGTATATATATATGTATATATATATATACTCACACACACATATATATGTCATCAGTGTTTGAACCTGACAAAGTTAAAAGTTAAAGTACCAATGATTGTCACACACACACACACACACACACACACACACACACACACACACACACACACACACACACACACACACACACACACACACACACACACACACACACACTCACACTAGGTGTGGTGAAATGTGTCCTCTGCATTTGACCCATCCCCTTATTCACCCCCTGGGAGGTGAGGGGAGCAGTGAGCAGCAGCTTTTGGTGATTTAACCCCCAATTCCAACCCTTGATGCTGAGTGCCAAGCAGGGAAGTAGTGGGTCCCATTTTTATAGTCCTTGGTATGACTCATGGTATGCCTGAAACATGTTTTTTTTAAAAGTTGGCATAAGTGGCAAAAACGACTGAGAAAAATGAGGAATGCTCATCAAACACTTATTTGGAACATCCCACAGGTGAACAGGCTAATTGGGAACAGGTGGGCATGGGTAACTTACACATGTGTGATGGTATGGGGGTGTATTAGTGCCCAAGACATGGGTAACTTACACATGTGTGATGGTATGGGGGTGTATTTGTGCCCAAGGCATGGGTAACTTACACATGTGTGATGGTATGGGAGTGTATTAGTGCCCAAGACATGGGTAACTTACACATGTGTGATGGTATGGGGGTGTATTAGTGCCCAAGGCATGGGTAACTTACACATATGTGATGGTATGGGGGTGTATTAGTGCCCAAGACATGGGTAACTTACACATGTGTGATGGTATGGGGGTGTATTAGTGCCCAAGACATGGGTAACTTACACATGTGTGATGGTATGGGGGTGTATTAGTGCCCAAGACATGGGTAACTTACACATGTGTGATGGTATGGGGGTGTATTTGTGCCCAAGGCATGGGTAACTTACACATGTGTGATGGTATGGGGGTGTATTAGTGCCCAAGACATGGGTAACTTACACATGTGTGATGGTATGGGGGTGTATTAGTGCCCAAGACATGGGTAACTTACACATGTGTGATGGTATGGGGGTGTATTAGTGGCCAAGGCATGGGTAACTTACACATGTGTGATGGTATGGGGGTGTATTAGTGCCCAATGCATGGGTAACTTACACATGTGTGATGGTATTGGGGTGTATTAGTGCCCAAGACATGGGTAACTTACACATGTGTGATGGTATGGGGGTGTATTAGTGCCCAAGACATGGGTAACTTACACATGTGTGATGGTATGGGGGTGTATTTGTGCCCAAGGCATGGGTAACTTACACATGTGTGATGGTATGGGGGTGTATTAGTGCCCAAGGCATGGGTAACTTACACATGTGTGATGGTATGGGGGTGTATTAGTGCCCAAGACATGGGTAACTTACACATCTGTGATGGTATGGGGGTGTATTAGTGCCCAAGGCATGGGTAACTTACACATGTGTGATGGTATGGGGGTGTATTAGTGCCCAAGGCATGGGTAACTTACACATGTGTGATGGTATGGGGGTGTATTTGTGCCCAAGGCATGGGTAACTTACACATGTGTGATGGTATGGGGGTGTATTAGTGCCCAAGACATGGGTAACTTACACATGTGTGATGGTATGGGGGTGTATTAGTGCCCAAGACATGGGTAACTTACACATGTGTGATGGTATGGGGGTGTATTAGTGGCCAAGGCATGGGTAACTTACACATGTGTGATGGTATGGGGGTGTATTAGTGCCCAATGCATGGGTAACTTACACATATGTGATGGTATTGGGGTGTATTAGTGCCCAAGACATGGGTAACTTACACATGTGTGATGGTATGGGGGTGTATTAGTGCCCAAGACATGGGTAACTTACACATGTGTGATGGTATGGGGGTGTATTTGTGCCCAAGGCATGGGTAACTTACACATGTGTGATGGTATGGGGGTGTATTAGTGCCCAAGACATGGGTAACTTACACATGTGTGATGGTATGGGGGTGTATTAGTGCCCAAGACATGGGTAACTTACACATGTGTGATGGTATGGGGGTGTATTAGTGCCCAAGACATGGGTAACTTACACATGTGTGATGGTATGGGGGTGTAGTTGTGCCCAAGGCATGGGTAACTTACACATGTGTGATGGTATGGGGGTGTATTAGTGCCCAAGACATGGGTAACTTACACATGTGTGATGGTATGGGGGTGTATTAGTGACCAAGATATGGGTAACTTACACAAGTGTGATGGTATGGGGGTGTATTAGTGGCCAAGGCATGGGTAACTTACACATGTGTGATGGTATGGGGGTGTATTAGTGCCCAATGCATGGGTAACTTACACATATGTGATGGTATTGGGGTGTATTAGTGCCCAAGACATGGGTAACTTACACATGTGTGATGGTATGGGGGTGTATTAGTGCCCAATGCATGGGTAACTTACACATATGTGATGGTATTGGGGTGTATTAGTGCCCAAGACATGGGTAACTTACACATGTGTGATGGTATGGGGGTGTATTAGTGCCCAAGACATGGGTAACTTACACATGTGTGATGGTATGGGGGTGTATTAGTGCCCAAGACATGGGTAGCTTACACATGTGTGATGGTATGGGGGTGTATTAGTGCCCAATGCATGGGTAACTTACACATGTGTGATGGTATTGGGGTGTATTAGTGCCCAAGACATGGGTAACTTACACATGTGTGATGGTATGGGGGTGTATTAGTGCCCAAGACATGGGTAACTTACACATGTGTGATGGTATGGGGGTGTATTTGTGCCCAAGGCATGGGTAACTTACACATGTGTGATGGTATGGGGGTGTATTAGTGCCCAAGGCATGGGTAACTTACACATGTGTGATGGTATGGGGGTGTATTAGTGCCCAAGACATGGGTAACTTACACATCTGTGATGGTATGGGGGTGTATTAGTGCCCAAGGCATGGGTAACTTACACATGTGTGATGGTATGGGGGTGTATTAGTGCCCAAGGCATGGGTAACTTACACATGTGTGATGGTATGGGGGTGTATTTGTGCCCAAGGCATGGGTAACTTACACATGTGTGATGGTATGGGGGTGTATTAGTGCCCAAGACATGGGTAACTTACACATGTGTGATGGTATGGGGGTGTATTAGTGCCCAAGACATGGGTAACTTACACATGTGTGATGGTATGGGGGTGTATTAGTGGCCAAGGCATGGGTAACTTACACATGTGTGATGGTATGGGGGTGTATTAGTGCCCAATGCATGGGTAACTTACACATATGTGATGGTATTGGGGTGTATTAGTGCCCAAGACATGGGTAACTTACACATGTGTGATGGTATGGGGGTGTATTAGTGCCCAAGACATGGGTAACTTACACATGTGTGATGGTATGGGGGTGTATTTGTGCCCAAGGCATGGGTAACTTACACATGTGTGATGGTATGGGGGTGTATTAGTGCCCAAGACATGGGTAACTTACACATGTGTGATGGTATGGGGGTGTATTAGTGCCCAAGACATGGGTAACTTACACATGTGTGATGGTATGGGGGTGTATTAGTGCCCAAGACATGGGTAACTTACACATGTGTGATGGTATGGGGGTGTAGTTGTGCCCAAGGCATGGGTAACTTACACATGTGTGATGGTATGGGGGTGTATTAGTGCCCAAGACATGGGTAACTTACACATGTGTGATGGTATGGGGGTGTATTAGTGACCAAGATATGGGTAACTTACACAAGTGTGATGGTATGGGGGTGTATTAGTGGCCAAGGCATGGGTAACTTACACATGTGTGATGGTATGGGGGTGTATTAGTGCCCAATGCATGGGTAACTTACACATATGTGATGGTATTGGGGTGTATTAGTGCCCAAGACATGGGTAACTTACACATGTGTGATGGTATGGGGGTGTATTAGTGCCCAATGCATGGGTAACTTACACATATGTGATGGTATTGGGGTGTATTAGTGCCCAAGACATGGGTAACTTACACATGTGTGATGGTATGGGGGTGTATTAGTGCCCAAGACATGGGTAACTTACACATGTGTGATGGTATGGGGGTGTATTAGTGCCCAAGACATGGGTAGCTTACACATGTGTGATGGTATGGGGGTGTATTAGTGCCCAAGACATGGGTAACTTACACATGTGTGATGGTATGGGGGTGTATTAGTGCCCAAGGCATGGGTAACTTACACATGTGTGATGGTATGGGGGTGTATTAGTGCCCAAGACATGGGTAACTTACACATGTGTGATGGTATGGGGGTGTATTAGTGCCCAAGACATGGGTAACTTACACATGTGTGATGGTATGGGGGTGTATTAGTGCCCAAGGCATGGGTAACTTACACATGTGTGATGGTATGGGGGTGTATTAGTGCCCAAGACATGGGTAACTTACACATGTGTGATGGTATGGGGGTGTATTAGTGCCCAATGCATGGGTAACTTACACATGTGTGATGGTATGGGGGTGTATTAGTGCCCAAAGCATGGGTAACTTACACATGTGTGATGGTATGGGGGTGTATTAGTGCCCAAGACATGGGTAACTTACACATGTGTGATGGTATGGGGGTGTATTAGTGCCCAAGACATGGGTAACTTACACATGTGTGATTGAATGGGGGTGTATTAGTGCCCAAGACATGGGTAACTTACACATGTGTGATGGTATGGGGGTGTATTAGTGCCCAAGACATGGGTAACTTACACATGTGTGATGGTATGGGGGTGTATTTGTGCCCAAGGCATGGGTAACTTACACATGTGTGATGGTATGGGGGTGTATTAGTGCCCAAGACATGGGTAACTTACACATGTGTGATGGTATGGGGGTGTATTAGTGCCCAAGACATGGGTAACTTACACATGTGTGATGGTATGGGGGTGTATTAGTGCCCAAGACATGGGTAACTTACACATGTGTGATGGTATGGTGGTGTAGTTGTGCCCAAGGCATGGGTAACTTACACATGTGTGATGGTATGGGGGTGTATTAGTGCCCAAGACATGGGTAACTTACACATGTGTGATGGTATGGGGGTGTATTAGTGACCAAGACATGGGTAACTTACACATGTGTGATAGTATGGGGGTGTATTAGTGGCCAAGGCATGGGTAACTTACACATGTGTGATGGTATGGGGGTGTATTAGTGCCCAATGCATGGGTAACTTACACATATGTGATGGTATTGGGGTGTATTAGTGCCCAAGACATGGGTAACTTACACATGTGTGATGGTATGGGGGTGTATTTGTGCCCAAGGCATGGGTAACTTACACATGTGTGATGGTATGGGGGTGTATTAGTGCCCAAGACATGGGTAACTTACACATGTGTGATGGTATGGGGGTGTATTAGTGCCCAAGACATGGGTAACTTACACATGTGTGATGGTATGGGGGTGTATTAGTGCCCAAGACATGGGTAACTTACACATGTGTGATGGTATGGGGGTGTATTAGTGCCCAAGGCATGGGTAACTTACACATGTGTGATGGTATGGGGGTGTATTAGTGCCCAAGACATGGGTAACTTACACATTTGTGATGGTATGGGGGTGTATTAGTGCCCAAGACATGGGTAACTTACACATGTGTGATGGTATGGGGGTGTATTAGTGCCCAAGGCATGGGTAACTTACACATGTGTGATGGTATGGGGGTGTATTAGTGCCCAAGACATGGGTAACTTACACATGTGTGATGGTATGAGGGTGTATTAGTGCCCAAGACATGGGTAACTTACACATGTGTGATGGTATGGGGGTGTATTAGTGCCCAAGACATGGGTAACTTACACATGTGTGATGGTATGGGGGTGTATTAGTGCCCAAGGCATGGGTAACTTACACATTAGTGATGGTATGGGGGTGTATTAGTGCCCAAGACATGGGTAACTTACACATGTGTGATGGTATGGGGGTGTATTAGTGCCCAAGACATGGGTAACTTACACATGTGTGATGGTATGGGGGTGTATTAGTGCCCAAGACATGGGTAACTTACACATGTGTGATGGTATGGGGGTGTATTAGTGCCCAAGACATGGGTAACTTACACATATGTGATGGTATGGGGGTGTATTAGTGCCCAAGACATGGGTAACTTACACATGTGTGATGGTATGGGGATGTATTAGTGCCCAAGACATGGGTAACTTACACATGTGTGATGGTATGGGGGTGTATTAGTGGCCAAGACATGGGTAACTTACACATGTGTGATGGTATGGGGGTGTATTAGTGCCCAAGGCATGGGTAACTTACACATGTGTGATGGTATGGGGGTGTATTAGTGCCCAAGACATGGGTAGCTTACACATGTGTGATGGTATGGGGGTGTATTAGTGCCCAAGGCATGGGTAACTTACACATCTGTGAAGGCACCATTAATGCTGAAAGGTACATACAGGTTTAGGAGCAACATATGTTGTCATCCAAGCAACGTCTCTTTATTGTACGCCCCTGCTTATTTCAGCAAGACAATGCCAATTTGCATTCTGCACGTGTTACAACAGCGTGGCTTCCTAGAAAAAGAGTGCGGTTACTAGACTGGGCTGCCTGTAGTCCAGGCTTGTCTCCCATTGAAAATGATGAAGTGTAAAATACCACAACAGAGACCCCGGACTGTTGAACAACTTAAGATGTACATCAAGCAAGAATGGGAAATAATTCCACCTGCAAAGTTTCAAAAAAAGTTGGTATCTTCAGTTCCCAAACGTTTACTGAGTGTTATTAAAAGGAAAGGCCATGTAACACAGTGGTAAAAAACTTGCCCCTGAGCCAACTTTTTTGCAATGTTTAATGATTATTTGCAAAAAAAATATATGTTTTTCAGTTGGAAGATTAAATATCTTGTCTTTGCAGTCTTGTAATTGAATATACAGTACATTGAAAAGGATTTGCAAAATCCTTGTATTCTGTTTTTATTTACGATTTCCAGTGTGCCAACTTCACTGGTTTTGTATAATTTATCAGAGGAAGGAAATCTGCGGCTATGCGGGGGGAACCAATTTGTGTGATTACTTCCCAGTGAAGACCAAGTTGACAAATTGGGACGTGCTAACCTTTGTCCTGTTCCAGCACAAATCCCCAATTTACAACAAACAACCATTACGCAACATGTTGGAGCACTCTGACGGAAAGCAGAATTGATATCACGTCTGTATGATGCAGGAATGAAATATTAGCTGTGGATGCTGTTGTACAGCTAGGATGTTGAAAATATAACCTTTGACATTTAAAAGGAAGCCTTGGGAAAGAATGCAGTCTGACAGATTCTCTACTCAATGTGTACTCAGGCTTGACAGATGAGACTTTCACCATGCGGGGGAAATTCCAGAATATTGGCTTTAGTTGAGTAATCTCTCTCTGCTGGTCATACGAAACTGACCCGAGTGTTTCCCAGCTGGATGAGACAACAACACCATGAAGGTAAAACCCAACTATGGTAACTAATCTGATTTGTTGATGGTTCCTAATCTGGTGGTTTAAATATCAAAATATGTCATCTGCTTTACTTGTTTCAACATTGACTTCCAACAAAACCAAATTCTGACCAGTTTTTTAATATATGTTCAATATTATTACTGTTTTACAAAGGTTTGTAAATGATTGAACTTGGTGTGAAATATTGCTGTTGTGTGTTCACAGTTGTCTCCTTTGGCTTTGCTCTTTGTGTTTATTTTTCCAATTCGGTAAGTGATAAGTACCTGGCAGGCAGTGTGAACAAATACAGAAAAAAACATTTACGATGATCTGATTTTTTAATCACTTTATCTGTTTTTTTGTAGCTGTCTGCAGCCGATAAACTGCAGATGGGGGCCTTACAGAGATTGGTCTGAGTGCGATGGCTGCACCAGAACAAAGGTAACAAACACTTTTACATACGGCGCCAAATAACTCTCGCCAGATCTGTCCCGTAAATCTAACCCTGATTACTTACCTCAAACTTAAAGGGCTCATATTATGCAAAACCCACTTTTATGGCCCGTTGGTACCTGTTTGTGTCTTTGGGATCACCAAAAGTGATGAAAAATTACAACCAGCAGATACAGTAGATGTAAGTAACATACCATAAAAATGTAAATAACATGGATGTCTTGAGTTTCCAATCATTTCTACAATTCTTTTTTTTTCTGATATAGTGATTGGAGCACATTAATGTTGGTCAAAAAAACTTGAATGAAGTTTGGTTCTTTTATGAATGTATTATGGGTCTACTGAAAATGTGACCAAATCTGCTGGGTGGTTAGCCATCCACAAGCTTGCCAGGAGTTTGTGGATGGCTACCAAAAGTGCCCTATTGCAGTGAAACTTGCCAAGGGACATGTAAGCAAATATGAACATTGCTGTATGTATACTTTTGACCCAGCACATTTGCTCACATTTTCAGTGGACCCATAATACTTTCATTTCTGGTTCAAACACTGATGACATCTATTAAACAAGACAAGAAGCAAGGAATGAAACAGAGACCTAATTAAATTTGGCTCAATTGAGGAGAGCGTGTCTGGGCTGTACTCTTGTACAGTCTCCATCACACTCTGGCGAAAGATTGTAGGCTTCCTCTTTTGTTTAGACTTTGATTACATGCAACAGCTGTTTCTAAGGAACGAGGGTTGTAAACAGCCATTGCCTTTAATTACAACAGTTCAAAGAAAAGGTCGTAAACAGTTCACAGAAAAGGTCGTAAACAGCTGTTGCCCACGGTCACAGAATAATTCAAAGAAAAGGTGCCTTAAGGGGAGTCAGGAACGGCTTCCTCTCTGGTTTGTGGTTCTTGGGTCAAAACAAAATCATTCTGTAGATTACAATACCTGAAAGAAACAGAACACCTTCATGTTGCTTTCCATCCTACAGAGTGGAGCTTTACACAAGCCTTTTGTTTGGTAGGATTAAAGACAGCTTTTGTCTGCTCGCCGGGAACTCATTGAAACACAAAGTGTTAGAATAATTGTTTCTAATTCATCATAAAAACTTTGTATTACACTGAGTTCCTGGCAAGAAGACAAAAGCTGTCTTTGGAACCTACCAAGAGGAAGGCTCGTAAAACTCCACCGTGTAGGGGGAAAGCAAGATGAAGGTGTTCCTGTGTCTTTCATGTATGAGAATCAAACAGAAAGATATTGTCTGACCCAAGTACTACAAAAGCGAAGAGGAAGCAGGACCAGGCTCCCCTCCAGGCGACTTCCTTTTTCCACTGTTTTACGATCGTCTTTTTGAACTGATTCACGAACCTCTTTTTGAACTCGTTTACGACCTTTTCTGTGAAGTGTTTACGACCTTTCCTTTTGAACTGTTCTGTCACCAAAAGCAACGCTGTTTACGACCCACTTCCCTCACGAAGCAGCTGTGGTCGGAGAAATTCAAATAAAGAAGGAGGAGTACAATCTTTTGCCAGAGCGTGCTGGAGATTGTACGAGGCTACAGTGTCCGGGCGACTCTCCTCAATATGGAGTCCAAATGGAATTCTGTCTCTGTTTCAATTCTTTGCCTCTTGCCTTGTTTAATAGATGTCATCAGAGTTTGAACCTCACACAAAGTTTTGTGATAACTTAGATACAATTATTCGGACAATTCATGAATGAACCAAACTTCATGAACAAGTATGTGCTCCAATCACTACATCACAAAAAAATAAGAGTTGTAGAAATGATTGGAGACTCGAGACAGCCATGACATGATGTCCTTTACAAGTCTATGTCAACTTTTGATTGCGACTGTTCATGCACACGACACGCTGTTTATAGGCTGTGGTTTCCAACTAGCATGTGTAAACGAACAACAGTAGCAAAAACAATTCTTAGCGATGAGATTCTACCTGGTAGTTACTGAACAGCACAGCAGTCATTTCGACTAGACACCTTAATAACATTACAACATGTTTCTATTAATGGCCAATCTTAAAATTGGCCATTAATACTTACAAAACAAAACAGTCCAAATAATCTGAGTTTATACTAAATGGTCAGAAACTAAGACGGATAGAAAACAAGTTACAAATTAAAAAAGGAAGCGCATGTGACATCGTCAAAACAAAATGCTTCGGGATAAAATGATCTGTAAAATGTACACGAACATGGAGAATTATTTAAAAAGTATCACAATACTTGAAATCCTAGCAACACTGGCCGTGTATTGACTTAGCATCACCCACTCCTACATCCTTAACCTCTTAAGGCCCAAGCTGTTTCTTTACATGCTTTTTTAAATTTCTCTTTGCTATTTGGGCTTATTGGACCCTAATTAGAATAAAATCTAAAAATCATCTTTCTATATGATGTACTTAGTCCATACGTAATAAACGTGCTAATTCTTATTTTTACACTCCCCCCCCAAATTCCATTGTATGTTATACTCTTCTGACACCACCAGATGGCTGTATAAGTGTCCACATAAGTGGCCATAAGACCCCAATTCGGTAGTGTACACAATTTTTTTATTTCATTTTTTTTTCATTAAATCAACATAGAAAAAACACAAGATACACTTTCAATTAGTGCATCAACCCCAAAAAACCCTCCCTCCCCCAATCACACTCATCCACAGCCACTCACACAAACGGGGTTGTTTCTTTCTGCTGCCAATATTGTGCTTCCCACAATTCCCACAATTCCCACAACGTCGACAACACAGTCTGCAAGGCACACAGTCCCTGAAACACACGTGATTGTGTGTGCCGCTGGTCCAATAACATTTTCATTCATTACTAATTGTTTTTATATTGTTTTACTTTCTTTTTTATCCAAGAAAATTTTATTATTTCTTTATCTTTTTTTATTTATTTATTTTTTTTTTTTAAATGACCTTATCTTCACCAGACCAGGTTGTTAATGACATCAGATTTGTTTAAAGGGTTTTTAAAACCAGGTCCAGTCCAGATAATGTCCAACACACACCTTCATCCATGTACACTGAAAAATTAGGGAAACAACAGATTGCATATAATTTATAAACAAAATGACATTTTCATAATAAGCATTAGTGTATAGTCCAGATTATGTCCAGGTCGGACTCAGTAACACACACCTTCATTTTGTACACTCAAAATAGGGAACACAACACCAGATAGCATATATGTTGTTGTTGTTGTTGCATATCTATAAAAATATTTACATTTTCAAATAAGCGGTAGAAATGGATGGACGGATAAGCCTTTGAGGACTTCTCATCTTTTTTTTTTTGTTTTTTGACATCATTATCGTAGTGTAGACAATTTTGGAAATAAGAGCCAAAAGGTGCTGTCCACGCACGTGGCCACTAAGTCTATAGAGCAGGGGGAGGGAACCTATGGCTCTGGAGCCAGATGTGGCTCTTTTGATGACTGCACCTGGCTCTCAGATAAATCTTAGCTGACGTTGCTTAACACCATAAGTAATTAATAATTCTGCTGGTAATCACAGTGTTAAAAATAACGTTCAAAATATAAAACATTCTCATGCATTTTAATCCATCCTTCCATTTTCTATCGCACCTGTTCAAGAAGTTGCATTAATGGTCCAAAGTACTTTATTTATTATTGGTTACCTTCAGAATAACAATGTTATTAAAAAAGAATAAGAGATGCACGGATTTAGTTGTTGTAATCAGGGAAAGTCCAAATAAAAGAGAAGGCGTAGAATTGTCTTGTCCGAGCGTGGGACGACACTGTACAAGGATGCAGGTCTGCATGTTTCTCCTCATTGAGCTAAATTGAATCCAGTCTCTGTTTAATTCCTTGCTTCTTGTCCGCTTAATAGATGTCATCAGTGTTTGAACCTGACAGTAGTTTTCAGTGTTAAACATATTTCATGGCTCTCACGGGAATACATTTTAAAATATTGGGCTTTCATAGCTCTCTCAGCCAAAAAGGTTCCTGACCCCTGCTTTAGAGGTTCATGCAGTCACAAAGCCCAAATCACACCATTTTTATTAACTGACCACCATTGAGCTTTCCTATCAGGTGCGGATACGGCATGTGGAGGTGTACGCCCAGTTTGGGGGTGTGCCATGTTCGGGAGAAAATTCCCAAACTCACCCTTGCGTCCCACAAAAAGGATGTCCTCTGGAATCCGGCTGCATGGAAAGGTTCCGATGCACGTCGGGTGAGAATTTTTCCCCCCAGTGCAAATAACTTGAAATTAGATTTTGAAAACCGTTTAAATTCGATTGTATTTGAATCTATTGCAATGGATTATGTAAATGGGTGCGAGCAGGTGTGATGTGGAAGTGTGTTGTTTGTGTTTTATTGCATTGCAGGTTTTCTGTATTTGTGTCGGGACCCCCTTGAAAAGGAGATGCTGCATCTCAGGGGGCTCTCCTAAATAGATTGAATGGATGATTAAAATGAAGTGTCTGCCCCCAACACAGGTCAATGCATCAGTCAGTCTCTGGTATGCAATGGGGACCAGGACTGTGAAGATGGTCTGGATGAGAGAGGCTGCAACCAAGATAGCAGTCAGTTTGTTTGTGATCTTGATAAAACTCCCCCAAACTCTGAATTGACTGGCAAAGGGTGAGGAACCTTCTACTTACTCATACTTGTAGCTTCGTGTGAGGAAGACCAGCTGCGTTTTTATTTCTGCTTTTGATATTTTTTGTCATAATAAATACAATAAAAATGCAAAACCCCAAATAAGTGAAGTTTATAAAAAGTGTACATGGTAAATAAAAACAAAACACAAATCCTTTTCAGCCTATTTTCAACTGAACAGACTGGAAAGACAAGATACTCAAAACTTTTTTACTTTTTAAAAATATTAGCTCATTTGGAATTTGATGCCTGCAACATGTTTCAAAAAAGTTGGCACAAGAGGCAAAAAAGGCCGAGAAAGTTGAGGAAGGCTCATCAAACACTTATTTGGACAATCCCACAGGTGAACATATCATGATCTGTGGTTCAGATCATGATTTTGTTATGTTCTGTTAATTGAACTCCATTAGTTCCTGTTTTTTGTGCACTCTTGGTTGCATATGATTGTCACCTGCCGCTGGTGTTCAGACGCTCACCTGGCTCTAATCAACAGACTATTTAAACCGCCGTCGCCAGTCAGCCGGCCTGGCGTCATTGCTCAGTTTCAGGTCTGTTTCCAAAGTCATGCTAGTTGTTTCATGCCACAGTTTGTTTGTTTCTTGCTATGCCATAGTCGATGCTAAGTATTTACTTGAACTCCAAGTGCCATCAGCCTTGTTTTCCGTTTTTGTACCTTTTTGAGTAAAGATCATAAATATGTTCGTACCTGTAAGCCTCGTCCGTTTGCATCCCGGGAGAACAAACCTGGCAGTAAGCTGCGACCACCCCCGTTATGACAGAACAGGCTCATTGGGAACAGGTGGGTAACATGATTGGCTATAAAAGCAGCTTCCATGAATTGATCAGTCATTCACAAACAAGGATGGGTCCAGGGTCTACACTTTCTGAACAAATGACTCAGCAAATTCCATCCATCCATCCATCCATCCATTTTCTACAGCTTATTCCCTTTGAGGTCGCAGGGGGCGCTAAAGCCTATCTCAGCTACAATCGGGTGGAAGGCGTCATACACCCTGGACAAGTCGCCACCTCATCACAGGGCCAACACAGATAGACAGACAACATTCACACATTAGGGACTATCTAGTGTTGCCAATCAACCTATCCCCAGGTGCATGTCTTTGAAGGTGGGAGGGGCCTATCCCCAGGTGCATGTCTTTGGAGGTGGGAGGGGCCTATCCCCAGGTGCATGTCTTTGAAGGTGGGAGGGGCCTATCCCCAGGTGCATGTCTTTGGAGGTGGGAGGGGCCTATCCCCAGGTGCATGTCTTTGGAGGTGGGAGGGGCCTATCCCCAGGTGCATGTCTTTGGAGGTGGGAGGGGCCTATCCCCAGGTGCATGTCTTTGGAGGTGGGAGGGGCCTATCCCCAGGTGCATGTCTTTGGAGGTGGGAGGGGCCTATCCCCAGGTGCATGTCTTTGGAGGTGG
Organism: Nerophis ophidion; assembly: GCF_033978795.1. Lineage (NCBI taxonomy): Eukaryota > Metazoa > Chordata > Actinopteri > Syngnathiformes > Syngnathidae > Nerophis > Nerophis ophidion. The sequence goes on along the minus strand of NC_084627.1, from coordinate 51,897,905 downwards.
GAGGGGCCTATCCCCAGGTGCATGTCTTTGGTGATGGGAGGGGCCTATCCCCAGGTGCATGTCTTTAGAGGTGGGAGGGGCCTACCCCCAGGTGCATGTCTTTGGAAGTGGGAGGGGCCTATCCCCAGGTGCATGTCTTTGGAGGTGGGAGGGGCCTATCCCCAGGTGCATGTCTTTGGAGGTGGGAGGGCCTATCCCCAGGTGCATGTCGTTAGAGGTGGGAGGGGCCTATCCCCAGGTCCATGTCTTTGGAGGTGGGAGGGGCCTATTCCCAGGTGCATGTCTTTGGAGGTGGGAGGAAGCCGGAGTACCCGGAGGGAACCCACGCATTCACGAGGAGGACATGCAGACTCCGCGCAGAAAGATCCCGAGCCTGGGATTGAACCCAGGACTACTCAGAACCTTCGTATTGTGAGGCAGACACACTCTCCCACCGTACTGCCCGCATAAGCAAATTGTCGAACAGTTTAAGAACAACATTTCTTGACGAGCTGTTGCAAGCAATTTAAGGATTTCACCATCTACCGTCTGTAA
>NC_084627.1:51550866-51574851 GCF_033978795.1 Nerophis ophidion | reverse complement strand
ACTGTCACCATCATACGTCACATACTGTCACCTCACACGTCACATACTGTCACCTCACACGTCACATACTGTCTCCTCACACGTCACATACTGTCACCTCACAAGTCACATACTGTCACCTCACACGTCACATACTGTCACCTCATACGTCACATACTGTCACCTCACACGTCACATACTGTCACCTCATACGTCACATACTGTCACCTCACAAGTCACATACTGTCACCTCACACGTCACATACTGTCACCTCATAAGTCACATACTGTCACCTCACACGTCACATACTGTCACCTCATACGTCACATACTGTCACCTCACACGTCACATACTGTCACCTCATACGTCACATACTGTCACCTCACATGTCACATACTGTCACCTCATACGTCACATACTGTCACCTCATACGTCACATACTGTCACCTCATACGTCACATACTGTCACGTCACACGTCACATACTGTCACCTCATACGTCACATACTGTCACCTCATACGTCACATACTGTCACCTCACACGTCACATACTGTCGCCTCATACGTCACATACTGTCACCTCACACGTCACATACTGTCACCTCATACGTCACATACTGTCACCTCATACGTCACATACTGTCACCTCATACGTCACATACTGTCACCTCATACGTCACATACTGTCACCTCATACGTCACATACTGTCACGTCACACGTCACATACTGTCACCTCATACGTCACATACTGTCACCTCATACGTCACATACTGTCGCCTCACACGTCACATACTGTCGCCTCATACGTCACATACTGTCACTCACACGTCACATACTGTCACCTCATACGTCACATACTGTCACCTCATACGTCACATACTGTCACCTCACACAGTCACATACTGTCACCTCATACGTCACATACTGTCACCTCATACGTCACATACTGTCACCTCACACCGTCACATACTGTCACCTCACACGTCACATACTGTCACCTCATACGTCACATACTGTCACCTCACACGTCACATACTGTCACCTCATACGTCACATACTGTCACCTCACACGTCACATACTGTCACCTCATACGTCACATACTGTCACCTCACACGTCACATACTGTCACCTCACACGTCACATACTGTCACCTCACACGTCACATACTGTCACCTCACACGTCACATACTGTCACCTCACACATCACATCTGTCACCTCATACGTCACATACTGTCACCTCACACATCACATTCTGTCACCTCATACGTCACATACTGTCACCTCATACGTCACATACTGTCACCTCACACGTCACATACTGTCACCTCACACGTCACATACTGTCACCTCATACGTCACATACTGTCGCCTCACACGTCACATACTGTCGCCTCATACGTCACATACTGTCACCTCACACGTCACATACTGTCACCTCATACGTCACATACTGTCACCTCATACGTCACATACTGTCACCTCATACGTCACATACTGTCGCCTCACACGTCACATACTGTCGCCTCATACGTCACATACTGTCACCTCATACGTCACATACTGTCACCTCATACGTCACATACTGTCACCTCACATGTCACATACTGTCACCTCATACGTCACATACTGTCACCTCATACGTCACATACTGTCACCTCATACGTCACACGTCACATACTGTCACCTCATACGTCACATACTGTCACCTCATACGTCACATACTGTCGCCTCACACGTCACATACTGTCGCCTCATACGTCACATACTGTCACCTCATACGTCACATACTGTCACCTCATACGTCACATACTGTCACCTCATACGTCACATACTGTCACCTCATACGTCACATACTGTCACGTCACACGTCACATACTGTCACCTCATACGTCACATACTGTCACCTCACACGTCACATACTGTCACCTCATACGTCACATACTGTCACCTCATACGTCACATACTGTCGCCTCACACGTCACATACTGTCGCCTCATACGTCACATACTGTCACCTCATACGTCACATACTGTCACCTCATACGTCACATACTGTCACCTCACACGTCACATACTGTCGCCTCATACGTCACATACTGTCACCTCATACGTCACATACTGTCACCTCATACGTCACATACTGTCACGTCACACGTCACATACTGTCACCTCATACGTCACATACTGTCACCTCATACGTCACATACTGTCGCCTCACACGTCACATACTGTCGCCTCATACGTCACATACTGTCACCTCATACGTCACATACTGTCACCTCATACGTCACATACTGTCACCTCACACGTCACATACTGTCGCCTCATACGTCACATACTGTCACCTCATACGTCACATACTGTCACCTCATACGTCACATACTGTCACCTCACACGTCACATACTGTCACCTCACACGTCACATACTGTCACCTCACACGTCACATACTGTCACCTCACAAGTCACATACTATCACCTCACACGTCACATACTGTCACCTCATAAGTCACATACTGTCACCTCACACGTCACATACTGTCGCCTCATACGTCACATACTGTCACCTCACATGTCACATACTGTCACCTCATACGTCACATACTGTCACCTCATACGTCACATACTGTCACCTCACACGTCACATACTGTCGCCTCATACGTCACATACTGTCACCTCATACGTCACATACTGTCACCTCATACGTCACATACTGTCACCTCACATGTCACATACTGTCACCTCATACGTCACATACTGTCACCTCATACGTCACATACTGTCACCTCATACGTCACATACTGTCACGTCACACGTCACATACTGTCACCTCATACGTCACATACTGTCACCTCATACGTCACATACTGTCGCCTCACACGTCACATACTGTCGCCTCATACGTCACATACTGTCACCTCATACGTCACATACTGTCACCTCATACGTCACATACTGTCACCTCATACGTCACATACTGTCACCTCATACGTCACATACTGTCACGTCACACGTCACATACTGTCACCTCATACGTCACATACTGTCACCTCATACGTCACATACTGTCGCCTCACACGTCACATACTGTCGCCTCATACGTCACATACTGTCACCTCATACGTCACATACTGTCACCTCATATGTCACATATTGTCACCTCACACGTCACATACTGTCGCCTCATACGTCACATACTGTCACCTCATACGTCACATACTGTCACCTCATACGTCACATACTGTCACCTCACACGTCACATACTGTCACCTCACACGTCACATACTGTCACCTCATACGTCACATACTGTCACCTCATAAGTCACATACTGTCACCTCACACGTCACATACTGTCGCCTCATACGTCACATACTGTCACCTCACATGTCACATACTGTCACCTCATACGTCACATACTGTCACCTCATACGTCACATACTGTCACCTCACACGTCACATACTGTCGCCTCATACGTCACATACTGTCACCTCATACGTCACATACTGTCACCTCATACGTCACATACTGTCACCTCACATGTCACATACTGTCACCTCATACGTCACATACTGTCACCTCATACGTCACATACTGTCACCTCATACGTCACATACTGTCACGTCACACGTCACATACTGTCACCTCATACGTCACATACTGTCACCTCATACGTCACATACTGTCGCCTCACACGTCACATACTGTCGCCTCATACGTCACATACTGTCACCTCATACGTCACATACTGTCACCTCATACGTCACATACTGTCACCTCATACGTCACATACTGTCACCTCATACGTCACATACTGTCACCTCACACGTCACATACTGTCACCTCATACGTCACATACTGTCACCTCATACGTCACATACTGTCGCCTCACACGTCACATACTGTCGCCTCATACGTCACATACTGTCACCTCATACGTCACATACTGTCACCTCATATGTCACATATTGTCACCTCACACGTCACATACTGTCGCCTCATACGTCACATACTGTCACCTCATACGTCACATACTGTCACCTCATATGTCACATATTGTCACCTCACACGTCACATACTGTCGCCTCATACGTCACATACTGTCACCTCATACGTCACATACTGTCACCTCACACGTCACATACTGTCACCTCATACGTCACATACTGTCACCTCATACGTCACATACTGTCACCTCATACGTCACATACTGTCACCTCACACGTCACATACTGTCACCTCACACGTCACATACTGTCACCTCACACGTCACATACTGTCACCTCACACGTCACATACTATCACCTCACACGTCACATACTGTCTCCTCATACTGTCACCTCATACGTCACATACTGTCACCTCAGAGAGGTAGCAGCATGGTTACCGTTAGCTGTGATGCTAGCAGAGTGGTAATACGAGAGGAAGAAAGTGCGAATGAAGGAAGAATTAAATCCCCAGAAAAACATCAGGGGGTTCATCGTCTGGCGGTGGTTTGTCTTCAAGCGGGAATATGTCGAACAGACAACTGTAATTTGTCAAGTGTGGGGCAAAAGCGTTGCTATTAAAGTAGCATTACTGCTAATGTGTAGCATCATTTCAAAAGTTACCTGCTAAAGCGGAGGTCGGGAACTTTTTTGGCTAGTATGACACATAGAATGGAGCTGCTATCCCCGTTTGAATAAGAACATCTCATTTCAGTAGGTCTTCAAAGATGCTCAAGCCAATCCATTGTTGATCGATATATGCAAAAATATCTGAAAAAAAAATCCACTGCTTACCTTCGCTGATGAAGCCAATAAGTGTCAATTCCAATTGAATGATGAATTGTATTTTTACAAAATGTTGAGGGCCAATATTGTCTTCTTTCTGCCTGCATGGGTGTGGTCTCTTGCTGGCTTGGGGGTGGTTGTCTCCTGCTTCACCCGTGCCTTGTCCCCGGCCAGGCCTGTCCTTCTGTGTCCTTCTGCGGCCTGCTGGGCCACGTGGTGGTTTGGTACTGGGGGGCCCGCATGCATGCATAAGGTCGGGGGGCCCTAGTTGCCCGGGTGCCACATATACTGTTTGGGGCGTGGCTTTCTTAAGTAGCTGGGGGGCTCCCGCACTTACTGGAAAACAGATATACTCTACATGCAAACATAGGATCCTTAAGGTTAGAAAAATGTTTGTTTTCCACACCATAAAATGTCATAAATAGCAAACATTGCGGTAATAAATAAATAAATGCAATATATAAACTACTTATTTGATTTAATGATTTAAAGCAGTCTGAGCCTTTGTAGGAAAGTAAAAGTTATTCCATAAACTTTTTCCCACTGTATGTGTTGTTTCAAGCTACAATTTCTTCTGCAAGGCCACATAAAAAAACATCAACACCTGGAAGACGCCATCGATCAACTCACCACTGATCCTTCGCTAATCTTTTTTACCTCCAGCAAAATTTGAAAAAAGTTAGAAGGCTGCAACTTTGGCTAATATCAATAATTGCAAAATACACACGCTTAAAAAAAAAAAAATGAAGCAAATGTTCCCATACCCCCCCAAAAAAAGTTAGGACATGAAAAAAAATTGAGCAGGAAAAATAATAATAATAATAATAATAACAACAGTCGTGGTCAAAAGTTGACATACACTTAAAGAACATCATGTCATGGCTGGTTTGAGTTTCCAATCATTTCTACAACTCTTATTTTTCGTGATAGTGATAGGAGCACATACTTGTTGCTCACAAAAAACATTCATGAAGTTTGCTTCTTTTATGAATTTATTATGGATCTACTGAAATTGTGACAGGGTCAAAAGTATACATACAGCAATGTTAATATTTGCTTACATGTCCCTTGGCAAGTTTACCTGCAATAAGGCGCTTTTGGTAGCCATCCACAAGCTTCTGCTTGAATTTTTAACCACTCCTCTTGACAAAATTGGTACAGTTCGGCTAAATTTGTTGGTTTTCTGACATGGACTTGTTTCTTCAGCATTGTCCTTACGTTTAAGTCAGGTGTTAGAATAAGTGCATCTAAGTTATCACACAACTTTGTGTTACATTGAGTTCAGGACAAAAGCTGTCTTTGATCCTACCAAGAAGGCTTGTAAAAGTCCACTGTGTAGGATGGGAAGCAACATAAGGTGTTCTGTTTCTTTCATGTATTATAATCCAAAGAAAGATTTTGTCTTGACCCGAGACCTAAAGAGCGGAGAGGAAGCAGGGCCTGACTTCCCTCAAGGCGACCTTTTCTTTGAACTGTTTTGTAATCAAAGGTGATGGCTGTTTACGACCCCACTCCCTTTAGAAACAGCTGTTGCCAAATCCAAATAAAAGAGGAGGCGTACAATCTTTCGTCAGAGCGTGGTGGAACTGTACCAAGTGTACAGTCCAGACGTTTCTCCTCATTGAGCCGAATTTAATTCTGTCTCTGTTTAATTCCTTGCTTCTTGTCTTGTTTAATAGATGTCATCAGTGTTTGAACCTGACATCAGGACTTTGGGAAGGTCATTCTAAAACCTTCATTTTAGCCTAATTTAGCCATTCCTTTACCACTTTTGTCATGTGTTTGGGGTCATTGTCCTGTTGGAACACCCAACTGCGCCCAAGACCCAAACCTCCGGGCTGATAATTTTAGGTTGTCCTGAAGAATTTGGAGGTAATCCTCCTTTTTCATTGTCCCATTTACTCTCTGTAAAGCAACATTGGCAGCAAAACAGGCCCAGAGCATAATACTAGCACCACCATGCTTGACGGTGGGCATGGTGTCAGAATAATTGTATCTAAGTTATTACAGAACTTTGTGTTCCCATAAGTTACCAGCGAGCAGGCAAAAGATTGTAAAAGGCTTGTAAAACTCCACTGTGTACGATGGGACGCGACATGAAGGTGTCGGTTTCTTTGATCTATTGTGATCTACAGGAAGATCAGGAAGATCTACAAAGCGCATAAGAAGCAGGACCAGACACAAGCTCTAGGCATCTTTTCTTTGAACTGTTTTGTGACCTAGGGCAACAGCGGTTTACGACCCCCCTCTCTTTAGAAACAGCTGTTGCCATGTAATCAGGAACAGTCCAAATAAAAGAGGAGGCGTGCAACCATTTCCTCGGAGATTGGTGGAAGACTATACAAGAGTACAGCCCAGACGTTTCTCCTCATTGAGCTAAATTGAATCCTGTCTCTGTTTAATTCCTTGCTTCTTGTCTGTTTAATAGATGTCATCGGTGTTTCAACCTGTGATTAAAGGCCTCACCTTTTCTTTTCAACGGGAAAAGTAGATTTTAGATGAAAGTGTTTTGAGTTAAGAACCTAAGCTGGTAAATTGGTTTAGTATTGCAAGTCTTTGTTTGGATGTATGCGAGCGAGAAAAAGGTGAAAGTGAATAGTAAATGTTGCCCATTAGGAGTCATGTGCAGAGTGGCTTTAAGCATGCAAGGGTAACACCTTCCCAGCCGGCAGCTTCTTGAAACACTGAAGAAGCAAGATGAGACAGTGACCCTGCAGCCTTTCATGGTTTAACAGTCTTTACAGTCAAGAGGCAACATGGTGTCTGCACTCACTGCTGCTGTTCACCCTGGTGGAGCACACACTGATCAATACACACCTCACACAAGGCTGCACTCACACTTGTACGCCAACAATCATCTGCTTTATGAATGACAACTGTTCTTTTTCCCATCAGATAGCACACAGGTGTCACACTCAAGGGACAAATCTGGGCCACCACATTATTTGATGTGGCCCGGGAAAGCCGGGAAATAATATGCGTTAATAAAATGCTGCATCTTTTCAAACTAAATACATTTGTTCTTTCCCTTTTGAAATCACAAATCTTGTACTCAAGGAAATTGCATTTCTTTTGAAATTCAATATTGTCAAAATATTATATTATGTATTTCAAAAATATATTTTTGTTAAAATAAAGATGAATACTGTACTCATATCTGTTTGACTTATGATTTCAAAACAAATTATCAATCAAATTGTAGACTATAAAATTGACAATTGATTTTTACGGCTAAATTCCGCCGACTTCAGTTTTTACCGTAAAATCAACTGGTACTGCTTTTGGCCATATGCAGTAAGACGGGCTGTACATTTATATGCATATACATATACATATATAAATAAATAAATATATATATATATACATATATATATATATATATACATACATATATACACACATATATATATATATATATACATATATACATACATACATATATATATATATATTTATATATATATATATATATATATATATATATATATACATACATATATATATATACATACACATATATATATCAATATATATATATGTATGTGTGGAAAAAATCACAAGACTACTTCATCTCTACAGAACTGTTTCATGAGGGGTTCCCTCAATCGTGAGGAGATTTTGCACTCTTACCACGGTATCGAGCACTATTCTCTGGATAATCCAATTTTATATATATATATATATATATACACACACACAAGTTTTTTGACTTGTTTAAGTCGGGGTCCTCATAGAAACCCAGACCTGTTCGATTAATTTTTGTCATAGGGGACCATTAAGGTCATTTAAATCAATTGTTCACTTTAATTTATATCTCAACTCATTTGCATCTGAAAATCCCCCCCACCCCCCTTTACTGGCCTGAATATACAGACTATAAAACACACAAACTTTATTATTATTTTTTTTGGAACATCTTTATTGGACAAAAAGTTCACATCTTACACTTAGATTTGATACAGCAGGGTGTGGATTCATATGACCCCATTCCTGGGTGGAAGAGAAGGGGTTAAACATTTTGCAATGCAGACTGCCTAAAATGATGGAAAGCGCCATCATTTATTGGGTGTTTTTGTTTTATTCCTTTATTTATTAATTACATTTAAGCATTTTAAGTGATACATTCTGCACTTCTTTTAAGGTATATATTACTACGAAATTTTATTCACCCGTCCTTGTCACAACGTACATGTGACACTCTGTGACCCTTTTGTTATGTCCGTGCAGCACTTTGGCCGACTGGGCTCGTTTTTAAATGTGCTATATAAATAAATACACAAAACTGAACTCTTCATAGCTGTGGTCAAAGTCAGAATTGCCACAAAAAACATTAAAAAATATTCGACCCTCAATTGGATGATGCACGCCCCAAATTTGTCACGCTTCATGTGTCAGGTAAACCGCGACGAATGGGGTCATATGAACTCCCTTCCTGCAGTACATAGTGGAGTCAAACTGAGAACTGCTCACATGCATGCACACACACACACACACTTGGAATGGGGACCAAGTTGTTGTTCATGACTTGTGGGGACCACCCTTTCTACAGGTTGTGGAGGCATAAAAAAAAATGGTGTAAAATGTCCACTGGCCAGTTAGCTCATACACGTCTTTAAATCTCTGGATTGATGAAGTAATGTGCTGATCAGTCTTACTGGGGACCCTGGGGAAAAGAGTTAATATGGTTCATGGGGACCACATTTCAATATTTTTGCATAATTCACACAAATTTGTACCTGACAACTGAGGACCGTTGAAAAACAAAAAAGTTCAAATGAAATTAAAGGTTTCCCTTTAGGGCAGTGGTCCCCAACCTTTTTGTATCCGCGGACCGGTCAACGCTTAATAATTTGTCCCGCGGCCCGGGGGCTGGGGGGGGGGGGTCCTTTTTTTTTAATTTAATTTTTTATTTTTTCTTCTTTGTCATGAAAAAGGGAGGTTTTTGTGGTTGGTGCACTAATTGTAAGTGTGTATTGTGTTCTTTATGTTGATTTAATAAAAAATTCTATTGCGGCCCGGTACCAATCGGTGGTTGGGGACAACTGCTTTAGGGGACCTCTGACAGTCCCCACACCGTCAGAGGTCCCCTAAAGGTGTGTAAACAGAGCGATGTCCCCATTAAGTATGCATTGCCAGAACACACACACACACACACACACACACTAATATATTCAATGCACATTAACACAAAACGGGGGGAAATATATTTTGGGGACACCCTGCTTATTTTGTTGAACTTAACACATGAACAGTCCATGATTTTTTTCTTTTAGGTTATTTCTTAAACAAACCCAGAAATAAAACATCCAACACTATGAACATTTCTTTGAGTGAAAGAAGTACTTGATCCCAAGTTAAAGTACCCATGATTGTCACACACACACACACACACACACACACACGCACACACACACACACACACACACACACACGGCGTGGCGAAATGTCTCTCTACGTTTGAGCCATCACTCTTGATCCCCCACTGGGAGATGAGGTGAGCAGTGAGCAGCAGTGGTGGCCGCGCCCGGGAATAATTTTTGGTGATTTAACTCCCAATTCCAACCCTTGAAACAAGGCTCAGGTTGTTAAAGATATTGTTCCACTCCTCTTTACAAGTACTGTCCAAATCTGGAGGGTTTTGAGGCTGTCACTTGGCAACACATGCTCTACTGTTATCGACAGGGATTAAGTTTGGGGGCCTTGCAGGCACACTATCAGCGTCTACAGTACATCATTCATGTCCTGCCTTTTGGGTGCTTAGTTGTTCTGTGACACCTGTTCCAAAGTCTTCATGTACCTTTTAAAGATACCTAAAATATTTTCACTTCCATGTTTGACAGGAGGGGTGTGATGTCATTTCTCTGCCTTCAAAAAATGGTTGTTGAGTTGAGTTGGAAAAAAGCTCCTTTTAGGTGTTGCTTCACTTTCTTCCAAGCGTTCAGGTGATTTTTATTTTTGAGCAGCGGGATATCTATCTAGAAAAAAATTGACATTGTCAAAAAAGTTGTACTTGGCCTAGTGGTTAGAGTGTCTGCCCTGATATCAGTAGGTTGTCAGTTCAAATCCCGGCCGAGTCATACCAAAGACTATACAACTGGTACCCGTTACCTCCCTGCTTGGCACTCAGCATCAATGGTTGGAATTGGGGGTTAAATCACAAAAAATGACTCCCGGGCGTGGCCACTGCTGCTGCTCACTGCTCTCCTCACCTGTGATCAAGGTTGATGGGTCAAATGCAGAAAATAACTTTGCCACACCAAGTGTGTGTGTGACAATCATTGCTACTTAACTTGATAAATACAAGCATCAAAAATGCGGTATAGATCGGTTGGTAGAGTGGCCGTGCCAGCAACTTGAGGGTTGCAGGTTCGATCCCCGCTTCCGCCATCCTAGTCACTGCCGTTGTGTCCTTGGGCAAGACACTTTACCCACCTGCTCCCAGTGCCACCCACACTGGTTTAAATGTAACTTAGATATTGGGTTTCACTATGTAAAGCGCTTTGAGTCACTAGAGAAAAAACGCTATATAAATATAATTCACTCACTCACTTTTTGGTGGATATTTTCAATGCCAATATTTATTGTTTTTGTGTGTTTGAAAGATTTTCATGCTATATATATTTATTTTCATTTGTTTCTCTTTTTTACAGTTTTGTTTAATTTTTTTTAAGGTTTCGCTTCTTTTTTTATGGTTTCAAACATTAAAAGTGTAAAAAAATATATAAAACAATATAATTTGGAGCCAGATGAGTGCGGTTCGGGCATCTGGTCAGGATGCCACCCGGACGCCTCCCTAGGGAGGTGTTTAGGGCACGTCTGACCAGTAGGAGGCCACGGGAAAGACCCAGGACACGTTGGGAAGACCATGTCTCCCGGCTCAGGATCCCCCGGGAGGAGCTGGATGAAGTGGCTGGGGAGAGGGAAGTCTGGGCTTCCCTGCTTAGGCTGTTGCCCCCGCGACACCACCTCGGATAAGCGGAAGATGGATGGATGGATATAATATATAACATCCCCCTAAAGGGATAAGCGGTAGAAAATGGATGGAAGGATAATCGATAACGTGTCAAAAAATAGCCACCAAAATTATTGTATTTTTTATAATTTTGTATTTATTTGTCTCCAATGTCAACATTGTAGACAAATGGCGGTGTTCTGTCTCCATGGATACTGTATCACTCCACCCCAGCAAAGTGTGCTACTTATGTTTGTCTTGGTGATGCACCTGACACTCATTCTGCACGGAGGTTCAGATCCAGGAGGATTTAAATGTTGTTTTCTCCATTTTAGTACTAAGTGTTGGTCTCTGCCCAGCCAGCTTCTCACCTGTGGGAACATCATCAGCCTGCAAGGTCAAATACTTCATTCACTCAAATACTTTTCTGGACTTCTTGTTGGCTCCTGCTCTCTCTGATAAAAAGTAAAGACTAATTATTAAGGTTAAAGTTACAAAATCAGCAGGGGGTCAAACATTTATTTGCCCCCGCAGGTCATTTCATTAGGTACAACTACATAACAGACCATAATCATATTTCACTATTGGTTTATATTTAAAGATGTTTGGAAAGTTGTACACAGGTTTTTCTTTTTTTTTTGCCTTTTTTCTGTTTTCACAAATGAGTTGAATGTACCGGCAACCCCAAAAAGGGACAAGCGGTAGAAAATGGATGGATGGAGTTGGAATGTGAAACATAAGATTTGCAATAAGGAACAAGGTGAGGAGTGAACACAACGATGATGAGAAATGTTTCCACTACGTTATCTTCCTTTAACAACAATGTTTTTCTAAGGATGTCAAAAATAATGTTAACGCTTGTGCTAGTCACAAAAAATAATGGCATTATTCACGTACATTACAGGCCAACAGTTTGGACACTTCTCAAAGCTCAAAACCTGCTCACGGTTTTATTTTGAAATTAAATTTGCAAACGACTCTTCTCACTCAGCTTTGCACTTACCTACAGGATGCATTCACCTAAATAAAATAAATTGCTAGACAAATCTATCTAAATTATTATTATATATATTTTTAAATAAGAATAACTTGCATTAAAGGGGAATTGCACTTTTTTTCTTAAAATTGCCTATAATCCACAATCCTTATTGGAGACTAGAACACCCCCCACCCACCCATTTTCTGCCGCTTATTCCCTTTCGGGGTCACGGGGGGCGCTGGCGCCTATCTCAGCTACAATCGGGCGGAAGGCGGGGTACACCCTGGACAAGTCGCCACCTCATCACAGGGCCAACACAGATAGACAGACAACATTCACACTCACATTCACACACTAGGGACCATTTAGTGTTGCCAATCAACCTATCCCCAGGTGCATGTCTTTGGAGGTGGGAGGGGCCTATCCCCAGGTGCATGTCTTTGGAGGTGGGAGGGGCCTATCCCCAGGTGCATGTCTTTGGAAGTGGGAGGAAGCCGGAGTACCCGGAGGGAACCCACGCATTCACGGGGAGAACATGCAAACTCCACACAGAAAGATCCCCAGCCTGGATTTGAACCCAGGACTGCAGGAGCTTCGTATTGTGAGGCAGACGCACTAACCCCTCTGCCACCGTGAAGCCCAGACTAGAACACATTTTTCTTTTTTTTTAATGCATTCTAAATAAATGTAAATAAAATCCTGCTTACATTTGAGCCAATAGCAGCCATGACGTCTTTGCATCTACATCAGGCCTGGGTAATTATTTAGACCCGGGGGGCCACATTTACAGAAAAAAATGTGTCTTGGGGCCGGTATATCTATTTTTAGGAACACTAATACAAAACCTCACAATAATGTCTGATTGAATGCTAAAAACGTTATGACGGACCGCCTTAAAAAACGTAATGGAATTTTTACATTTTTCTATGAAGGATAAAACACTGAATATTGTCAAAATATGAACATCACATCCCCTTTTCCATCCACATATTTTACAATCAAGTGAAACGCCAAAAAATGCAACAAACAGTGAAATATGAACACCAAGTGTACAAAATAAATACACCTACAATCTGATATTTGCTGAATTTCCCCCAGGAATCAATAAAGTACTTTCTATTCTATTTGATGCTATATATCAATAAGCTTTAGAACTTTCTTTTGAAAATCTGTGAGCAGTGGGTCAACCTCGACAGTCAACTTATACCCGGAAATGGCGGAAAACCCCCCTAAAAGATGCTTCATGCCACACATATTTTTTATTTGCGAGTATTATGAGTCATTCTTCATCCAAACAGGAGTTTAAGTATGAAGATTGTATCAATCGCCATCCCAGTGACAGCAGACATTGCACAGTAAGTGATGTTTATGATGTTGTTGGGGGGGGGGAAAGCCAATGTCGTGATGTGCCGCAAAATCTGTAAATACGACATGTTATGATGAATGTTACTACATTATGAATATATACTTACAAGTATATAAAAAAGGGGTGTCAAATGTACGGACCGGGGCCCGCAAATAGGTTTAACCCGGCCCACAGCCCTCAAAATAAGTTGAAGTGAGCTGCAATTTTTCAATAAAAGAAACTGCCGTTCTAAATGTATCCACTGGATGTCACAATAGCAATTCAAGTGTAATCCACGTCACACGTGACACTGTTTAAAGATGACGTGTCAGCTGACTTTAAGCGCCCTCCGGATTGGCTGCCACTACTCCAATCAGCGTCGATTGTGGCTGGCAACAGACTGACGCCGTAGCAATGCACAATACCTTTTTTTGTTGTTGTAAATAATCAACTCAACAGATAAAAATAACGAAACAGTAAAATGCAAAGTCAACATGACCGTCATCTTTGTCGTTAAGATTTTTCGTGCAGTTTGTTGACGGCACAATGCGCACCCTGAAGTCCATTGTAAAAATGCATGTTTCTACATTTGTTGTTTGTCGTATTTTATTTTATGCTTAAATCTACCACGTTCACATTGGTTATGTTTGGGGTTATGTTACCTTTAATTTGGCTATTACGGTGTCATTTTGATTATTGTTATGATTATATTATAATTGTAATATTTGAATGATGGTAAATGGCTGCACAAACCACTAGGACATCCTCGGAAGAACCCACCGAAGGGCAAGGAGAACTCACACCCAGTGGGACCTCGGTGACAATGATGACTATGAGAACCTTGGAGAGGACCACATATGTGGGCAACAACCCCCCCAGCCCCCACTAGGGGACCGAAAGCAATGGATTTCGAGCGGGTCTAACATGATATTGTGAAAGTTCAGTCCATAGTGGATCCAACACAGCCGTGAGAGTTCGGTTCAATGTGTTGTCACATTTGTGGATGTCAGCAGTGCGGCGGTTCGAGGAAACACTCGGTAGCTTTCCCAAACACGTCTTTAATGAACCGCCAAGATGATAATGCTGAACAGGAAGTGCTTGAAGTTTACTGGCTTTGTAAACTAACTTGAAATGTTTTGCAAAGAGGATTATTTGTCATGAGTACATTTTCAAAATATGCGTGTTTTATTTTTGCCACAAATAAAAATTTTAAAAGTGGTCTTTATTTTTAAGTTATCATCCCAGGATTTTACCAGTGGGAATAAGTTTTCCTCCATGGGATAAAATGAGTTATTTGATATAAAACGATGGACGTGTTTTGAAAGGCTTTATAGGCTCCATTGTAAGAGGACTTATTTGCAAGTTAGAATGCATAAACAAAGAAAAACTTGTGTGCTTGTCTTACATAAGGATCGTAGTATTACCCCCCAAAAAAGTGCAGTTCCCCTTTAACTTTGACAGCATTATTCTAAAACAAACTTGACTTCCTAAACCAACACAAACTCATCATTCAGTGAATATATTTCTATGTACATTTGGGTGAATATATTTCTCTCTTACTTTAAACGTTGTGAAGCAAAAAGTTCCATTTACAAGCCACTGATGATGTCATCGCGTAGCAAACACAAGTGTAATAATTACATTAAAGTGAGCGTTAATCAAACACATTTCAGCAGCGTTTAAGTGAGCTCGCAATGCACGTGTTTAGTCAAAAATCATAGATGTCCGTATCATTTTCCCTGGGATGCACGACCCTAGTGGGTAATTGTGATATTTTTAGTATTGTTAGCCATCATGTTGATGCTTCCTACGCTGCAAGATGACTCAAAGTGGGAGAAAAAACTCTTAGTTGTCACACTTTTTTACTCAAGTACGAGTTGCTCATCATTAAAGCTACTTTTAGTAGTCATTCCTGCAATAAACTGAAGCCAGAGATGTCCGATAATGGCTTTTTTTGCCGATATCCGATATTGTCCAACTCTTAATTACCGATTCCGATATCGACTGATACTGGAATGAAGACATCATCACACCTAACTTTGTTGTGATGCCCCGCTGGATGCATTAAACAATGTAACACGTTTTTCCCTAAAATATATCAACTCAAGTTATGTAAAAAAACAATGCCAACATGGCACTGCCATATTTATTAACGAAGTCACAAAGTGTATTATTTTTTTTTAACATGCCTCAAAACAGCAGCTTGGAATTTGGGACACGCTCTCCCTGAGAGAGCACGAGGAGGTTGAGGTGGGCGGGGTTTATATTGTAGCGTCCCGGAAGAGTTAGTGCTGCAGGTATTTGTTCGGTTGTGTTACGGTGTGGATATTCTCCCGAAATGTGTCATTCTTGTTTGGTGTGGGTTCACACATTTGTAACAGTGTTAAAGTTGTTTATGCGGCCATCCTCAGTGTGACCTGCATGGCTGTTGACCAAGTATGCCTAGCATTCACTTGTGTGGGTGAAAAGCCAGAGATATTATGTGCTAATGTTCTGTACCTTCCTACATCTGTGTACACAGAGGCGTTTTAAAAAGTCTCAAATTTTACTTTTTGAAACCGATACCGATAATTTCCGATATTACATTTTAAAGCATAATAATATCATCAGTCCGATATTATCAGACATCCCTCGTGAGTATGGAAGTAAGCCTCTGAGATGGCGTACGAGGCGGCGCACTCACAAACGTGAAGAAAAAAAAATGCATTTATTCCAGCAGTAATAAAAGTAAAGTAAAATACTGTCGTAAAATTCTCCATAGCTACGCAAACTTATTGTGTCCTCATAATAAAGGGCGAGCATCAAATAAATAGCAATGAAGTGAAAACTAAAACAAATAATAATTTGGAATGACCAGATAAATAACTACGTTACATAATACTAAATGTAACTTATATTACATATTCAGTAATTGGGAGATAAAACACATGAAAACCTACTAAGGTTGGGTTCTTAATTCCCGTCTTCAAGATTCTAGATCGTTCCCCAATAAAATGTTGTTGTTGTCACACTAAGTCATGCTGTGAAGTCAAGCGGAGCCTAAAAGTACCCGTGCACTTTTTACACCATGAAGCGGTGCTCCTTGCCGTCGTGCGCCATCAGGATGACGTTCCGGTTGGAAGTCCAAATGAGGCGGGCCAGTTTCAGGTGGTTCTGGGATCCGGGAGAGGCCGGTTGGACCGGTGGTACCTGGTAGGTCTTAATGCAGCGCAGCTGGGGGGCCGAGTTCAACATCCCGATGCTGCCCAGCAGACTGGTGTTCATCTAAAGTCAGACACGTCACAGCAGTTTTATTTATGGAGTTGTTTTTTACGAAATGTCAAACTCACGATTTTGGAAAAAAAAATTCCGTGGGGTTGAGGAAAATACAGTAAGTACGTGCAAATAATACACACATATTTAGGCACATACACTATTAATTGTAATTTTTTTTTCAAATGACAATGTTTATCATAATAATACTTTGGAATATTCTTAGAAATCCATCATACACACAAATAATGTCCCAGTGTTGGACCATCAAGTAACTTATAAATAATAACAGAAAAAGCACTCTAACTAACAATAAAAAAAAATTTTAATCAGCGGCCAGAATGAATTATTACTGAAGGTGTCAGAATTTGATATTGACAGTGAATATCAGTTTGATGTGAGCAAAGAAATACTAGAACTGGATTATAATTGCATCTACAATATGTGAAAGAAGAAGTCCTGCAAAGTGTTTACAACTGATGCACAATACTTTACAGGCTGGACGTCCTTAGATCCACAATACTTTACAGGCTGGACATCCCTAGTACGTGTCCTAATTGGATATTATTGCAGTCTACAACATGACATTTGTCCATAGAAACTAGTATCAAATCATTAGAGTTACATATTACTTACAGAATCCTATTAGCAATTTTCCAGTAACAAATGTGTCCGCATCATTCAACTTACTCATTTTAGCTTAATTATTTTGGCCAAGAGTTGTTGTCAAAGAACAATTACCACTCCACTTTAACTTAAAGACAGCATAAGTCCACTCCAGATTTTTAATAAAAAAATATGTTAGTGATTATTCAGACCATTTTATTTTGTTTAAGTAATTTAACTTGAAATAAATATTGTTAAAACTTTATATATAAAAGTTCATTTGAAATAGGGACGGATGCAGAAACATAAATATCAGAGTGTTTGGAGCCAAAGCTAATTTACAACACTTGTCCTCAACAATAACAAGAACAACACAGATCTAACAACATTAAAATAGGAAAATAAAAAGAATGAGGCAAAGAGGAGTCGATAATAATGATAGTAATAATACAGACAAAGTGCAAACTACATAAAATCCAATAATAATAATAATAATAAATAATAATAATAATAATACAGACAAAGTGCAAAGTAGATAAAAGCCAATAAAAATAACAATAATAATACAAATAATAATACTAAGACAAAGTGCAAACTAGATAAAATCCAATAATAATAATAATAATAATAACACAAACAAAAGTGCAATGTAGATAAAAGCCAATAAAAATAACAATAATAATAAAAATAATAATACAGACAAAGTGCAAACTAGATAAAATCCAATAATAATAATAATAATAATACAAACAAAGTGCAAACTAGATAAAAGCCAATAATAATAATAATAATAATAATAATAATAATAATAATACGGACAAAGTGCAAACTAGATAAAATCCAATAATAATAACAATAATAATAATAATAATACAGACGAAGTGCAAACTAGATAAAATCCAATAATAATAATAATAATAATAATAATAATAACACAGACAAAGTGCAAACTAGATAAAATCCAATAATAATAATAATAATAATAATAATAATAACACAGACAAAGTGCAAACTAGATAAAATCCAATAATAATAATAATAATAATAACACAGACAAAGTGCAAACTAGATAAGAACCAATTAGTAAAAATGAGTAAAAACCAAACAAGGGAACACGATTGTTACACTACAAAGTAACAGAAGTATGTTTGATTCCTGCTGATATCGTATTGGATCAATATCAGTATATGTCAATAATCAAAGCTCCAATTTCAGTAACGGAAGTGAAAAAGTTGTATTGTGACACCACAAGTAATTATACTTCAGTATTCTAAAATGTTCTAAAATTAAATCTTCTGAGATCTTTAGCTCTCGGGAGGTTACAATCCTGACAAAAGTAGATAAATAAATAGATAAAGTGATATAGTTTACCTGCCAAAATGAGATGTGGCTGTCAGCGTTGGAGTACGTTGCTAGGTAACGGCCATCAGGGGCAAATGACACCGCCGTGATTGGACCTTTGTGACCGTGGATGTTCTACAGACAAGCAGACAATCAATCAGTCAATCAGTGTTTATTTATATAGCCCGAAATCACAAGTGTCTCAAAGGGCTGCACAAGCAACGACGACATCTTGGCTGCAGATCCAACATCAGGGCAAGGAAAAACTCACAGGGTTAGAAAGGAAAGTGGGAACTTGTGTCACTGAATTGCACAACAAAGCAAAACTTTCACAGACAATTCCCACAATGAAAAAACATTTTGAAGACATTTTTTTCCTACAACTTTGTACTGTACGAATATTTACCGTATTTATCCGACTACAAGGCGCACTTAAAATCCTTTAATTTTCTTAAAAATCGACAATGCGCCTCATAATCCGGTGCGCCTAATGTACGGAATCATTTTGGTTGTGCTTACCGACCCCGAAGCTATTTTATTTGGTACATGGGGAAATGTTAAGTGTGACCAGTAGATGGCAGTCAAACATAAGAGAAACATGTGGTGTGCAATATGATGGCAGTCACACATTAGAGAGATACATGTAGACTGCAATATGACTCATGTAAACAACACCAAAATGAACCAGATACTGTTATGCTTGCTCATTAGAATAAAATAGACAAGAATCCCTTTATTGTCATCATAGTTAAGAACAAATTAAGTGCCACCCATCCGTGCGAATGACAAACAAAAATACCTACCGTTTTTTACAGACTATAAATTTAGTTGAGCTTACCCACCTCGAAGCAATTTTATTTGGTGTATGGTGTAATGATAAGTGTGACCAGTAGATGGCAGTCACACATAAGTGAAGAGTAGGCTGCTGCACTATGATGGCAATGTGACTCAAGTAAACAACACCAACATTTTATATGTTCCATTGAAAATATAGAACATTACACACGGCGCTCAAAAATTTTTCTTTTTAGTAGCAGTCAAAAATCTATCTTTTTAGTAGGACTTTGGTAAGCTATGAAGCCGCACCCCTTGATGGATTGTACTGTGCTTCAACATACCAGTATTATTATGGTGTGTGTATAAGGTAAAACATTCTCTGGCGTATTGTTTCGCAATATAATGCAAAAGCTAATTTTTTTACCTTCTGGTACCTACTGATCTGTATTTGGGATCTGCATAAGTCTTAAAACTTTGTGCTCGTCCGCCTTTGTAGTCCGTGGAGACACCGTATTCGATAAGCTTCTGCTTTTTCTCTATCTTCTTGTTGTAGGACATTCATCCTCCACTGTTGCCATTTCTAATGAAGTGAAGTGAATTATATTTATATAGCACTTTTCTCTAGTGACTCAAAATGCTTTCCACAGTGAAACCCAATATCTAAGTAAGCTTTTTAAACCAGTGTGGGTGGCACTGGGAGCAGGTGGGTAAAGTGTCTTGCCAAAGGACACAACGGCAGTGACTAGGATGGCGGAAGTGGGGATCAAACCAGGAACCCTCGAGTTGCTGGCATAGCCATTCTACCGACCGAGCTATACTGCGAGTAGTGTGAAGTTGTTACTTTTATTTGTCAGTAAACTAGCCATGAAAGCACTAGAACAGGGGTCACCAACGCGGGCACCAGGTCGCCCGTAAGGACCAGATGAGTCGCCCGCTGGCCTGTTCTAAAAATAGCTCAAATAGCAGCACTTACCAGTGAGCTGCCTCGATTTTTTTATTTTATTTATTTACTAGCAAGCTGGTCTCGCTTTGCTGGACATTTGTAATTCTAAGAGAGACAAAACTCAAATAGAATTTGAAAATCCAAGAAAATATTTTAAAGACTTGGTCTTCACTTGTTTAAATAAATTCATTTATTTTTTTACTTTGCTTCTTATAACTTTCAGAAAGACAACGGAGAAAAAAATACAACCTTAAAAATAATTTTAGGATTTTTAAACACATATACCTTTTTACCTTTTAAATTCCTTCCTCTTCTTTCCTGATAATTTAAATCAATGTTCAAGTAAATGTATTTTGTTTATTGTAAAGAATAATAAATACATTTTTATTTAATTCTTCATTTTAGCTTCTGTTTTTTCAAAGAAGAATATTTGTGAAATATTTCTTCAAACTTATGATTAAAATTAAAAAAAAATATTCTGGCAAATCTAGAAAATCTGTAAAATCAGATTTAAAACTTATTTCAAAGTCTTTTGAGTTTTTTTTAACATTTTTGTTCTGGAAAATCCAGAAGAAATAATGTTTTTTCCTTGATTGAAACATAGATTGGTCCAATTTGTTATATATTCTAACAAAGTGCAGATTGGATTTTAACCTATTTAAAACATGTCATTAAAATTCTAAAATTAATCTTCATCAGGAAAAATGACTAATGATGTTCCATAAATAATTTTTTTTAGAAAAATTCCAATTAGCTCGTTTTTCTCTTCATTTTTTGGGGTTGAATTTTGAATTTTAAAGAGTCGAAATTGAAAATAAACTGTTTCAAAATTTAATTTGCATTTTTTTTGTGTTTTCTCGTCTTTTAAACCGTTCAATTAAGTGTGTTTTTCATCATTTATTCCCTACGAAAAAACCTTCCGTAAAAGGAAAAAAAAAATGTAAGACGGAATGACAGACAGAAATACCCATTTTTTTTATATAAATATAAGTGAAGTGAAGTGAATTATATTTATCTAGCGCTTTACATAGAGACACGCAACATCTATGTTACATTTAAAGCAGTGTGGGTGGCACTGGGAGCAGGTGGGTAAAGTGTCTTGCCCAAGGACACAATGGCAGTGACTAGGATGGCACAAGTGGGAATCGAACCTGCAACCCTCAAGTTGCTGGCACGGCCACTCTACCAACCGAGCTATGCTGCCCAAATTATAAATACATTTTTTTATATATATAGATTTATGTATTAAAGGTAAATTGAGCAAATTGGCTATTTCTGGCAATTTATGTAAGTGTGTATCAAACTGGTAGCCCTTGGCATTAATCAGTACCCAAGAAGTAGCTCTTGCTTTCAAAAAGGTTGCTGACCCCTGTTCTAAAACATACTGGTGTAGTGAGTGTACATTATTCACCCAAGGAACTTTAGTTATTAAACATTTTTTTTTAATGCGCCCTGTGATCTGGTGCACCTTTGGTGACCTGACTAGACCCGCTCAGGCCTTATAGTCCGAAAAATACGGTAACTCCATTCCACAGATTGAACCAAATTGACCCTTGATAATTTCCAGATCATTTCTTCGCCGCGTCGCAAACACGTCAGTAAATCCTATTCCGTAATAACAAAGACGAGATGAAGACCATATTTCGGTCCGTGTTGAAATGTTATCGCGGCCCAGCAAGAGGACTCAGGTATTGTCCCTGACAGTAAGTGTTGGGTCTGAGTGAGATAATTCCATCACGTGAGGGCCAGCCTCGGTCCAGCAGATGCTGGCGTCCAGCAGCAGAACTCACGGGACAAAATAAAGCAATGTTGCAGCGGGTGTAACCAAATAAAGTGTCCCACCAGATGAAGAGTGTGTAACGCAATAAAGGTCCTCAATGAAATCTCCATCAACATCCCAGCCTGCCTATGACCGGGATCTCACGCGCTCCTCAGCAGATGAGATGAAGTCGTGTCGCCCTCGGCGCCCGAGACCCAGGAATTATAGCCCATGTGCGGCTGTTAAAGAAGAAAAATATAATACGGCAAATTACATGAACATCTCATATTCGCACTTGCTTTTCTGCCTCATATTAGATTCCAGTTGTGTTAGCAGCAGGAAAAAAGAGCCAAATTCGATTTTTGGGCCGGTCTTCCAGGACTCTTACATCTCTCCATTCCGCTCATGTTTCACTGTTGTTGTTTTTTTTGTTTATTCCATTGCTTGCTGCACAGCAAATACTATGTGGGATTAACCAGTAGATGAAGGTGTACAAACCCTGTTTCCATATGAGTTGGGAAATGGTGTTAGATGTAAATATAAACAGAATACAATGATTTGCAAATCCTTTTCAAGCCATATTCAGTTGAATATGCTACAAAGACAACATATTTGATGTTCAAACTCATAAACTTTATTTTTTAGCAAATAATAATTAACGGAAATACTTTTCAAAATATTTGGCTTGTATGGCTCTCTCAGCCAAAAAAGTTCCCGACCCCTGCGTTAGAGTGTCGGGTTGTGAGTTCAAACCCCGGCCGAGTCGTACCAAAGACTATAAAAATGGCACCCATTACCTCCCTGCTTGGAATTCAGCATCAAGGTTTGGAATTGGGGGTTAAATCACCAAAATAATTCCCGGGCGCGGCCACCGCTGCTGCTCACTGCTCCCCTCACCTCCCAGGGGGTGAACAAGGGGATGCGTCAAATGCAGAGGACACATTTGGCCACACCTAGTGTGTGTGTGACAATCATTGCTACTTTAACTTTTAACTTGAAACCAGTGGTTCTTAACCCAGGTTCAATCGAACCCTAGGGGTTCGGTGAGTCTGCCTCAGGGGTTCGAAGGAGCCTCTGTCGCTAAGGTCTAGACACACCCGACCCATCGTGTAAATAAAAATTTCTCCTGATCGGCGTATTCTGAATACGCCAACAGCAGAAGTCACACTGATTTGCAGGTGTGTCATTTCTTATGAGTTCATGCACTGTGTTGCTTTTTGTTCTTTGAAAAAGGTGACGTTCATGCACGCTTCATTTTGTGCACCACTAGACTTAAATTT
>NC_084627.1:51523366-51545866 GCF_033978795.1 Nerophis ophidion | reverse complement strand
AAATCAATGGTGTTATGAGTTATTGACCTTTTTAATGCTCCAATTATTATATAATCTCAAATATTCCACTTAAAAAAAATATTGATTTTTTTCCATAAAAAACTGTTTTTTTTTTGTGACAAAAAGAGCATACAACTTAAATCTTTAAAATCATTATATTGACAGATAGACTTAATGTTGATCTGGAGATTTAAAACTTGAATAATAAAACAAAATAAAACTGAATAATGACACATTTTTAATATTTTTTTTGACAAAAACCCTGTGGGATCCCTGAGATCAAGCCTGAGTGGAGGTCGAAATGTATATTTTTTTATACATATATTGTATTGTTTTTTAAAATAAAGAATATCAAAATGGCCTCCACTTGTTTTGATTTTTCAGTGTGCGGCCCTCAGTGGATAAAGTTTGGACACCCCTGCCTTAAGGCATCAGCAGATGAAGTGTTTATGAGAAGGTTAGACATCCTGTTATTAAAACCCTAATTACATTATATTACAGTCCACAGCCTGCAGTTTGCTTTAATAATTAAACATTCCAGATGCATGATTGTGTTGTGTTCCTCCTCCACCTTACAATAAACATTGTAACAAACAACATAAGACACACCCAGGGCTTGCATTTTTTAAAGGCATTTAGCATTTGCAACACATTGTTTCTTCAATTAGAATTTTAAGTTTGTCAATTGTGATGCACAAACCAACATACTTGCAGATGGCAGGGAAACACTCTTGAAGTCCTTTCTTCTTCACCAGAGAACCTTCGATGCAGTACATGATGATGTCCATCACCTGATGACCAAAACAATGCAGAGGGTAAGGAGGTAGCACTGCTGTGGTGACCAGCTTTACTATAATTCTATACTACAGTAGATTTAATGGACCATCTACCAGAGATGTTGATCTCTAGCTAAAGGATTGTACATTCTTAACAACTTCCCAGGGGTGATTGAACATGTGCACCTCAACAAGCAAGTCCACAACATCTCCAGGCATCTTCTCCACCAGGATGTCAATCACTCTCAATATTTCAGTCTTGGCCCGAGCCAGAGTGGTGGTGTGAACGTTCTGCTGTGACTGAGAATTCGCCTGAGCGGCATTGAAACGATGAACCTGCGACAAAAGACACAAAACAAAACATGAAAAACCGACTGAATGTGAAAAAACAAACAAAAAAAACGTGATAGTCAAGGCAAAATATGATTTGTAATACACTACACTGCAAAAAGTATCTGGCCACCTGCCTTGACTCACATATGAACTTGAAGTGCCATCACATTCCTAACCCATAGAGTTCAATATGACATCAGTCCACCTTTTGCAGTCTCTGTTCTAATTCATCCCAAAGGTGTTCTATCTGGTTCAGGTCAGGACTCTGTGCAGGCCAGTCAAGTGCATCCACACTAGACTCTGCCATCCACGTCTTCATGGACCTTGCTTTGTGCACTGGTGCACAGTCATGCTGGAAGTGGAAGGAGCCCGTTCCAAACAGTTTGTGGAATTGTCCAAAATGTTTTGGTATCCTGGAGCATTCAAAGTCCCTTTCACTAAAACTAAGGGGCCAAGCACCATAATTCCTCCTCCACCCAATGTACTGTTCTCCTGGCAATCGTCCATCAGATTTGCCGGATGGAAAAGCGTGATTCATCACTCCAGAGAAGGCGTCTCCTCTGCTCTAGAGTCCATTGGCGATGTGCTTTGCATTGGACTCGGTGATGTATGGCTTAGATGCAGCAGCTCGGCCATGGAAAGCATGAAGCTCTCTGCGTACTGTACGTGGGCTAATTGGAAGGTCACATGAAGTTTGGAGCTCTGTAGCAACTGACTGTGCGGAAAGTCTTTGCACTATGCCCTTCAGCATCAGTTTACGTGGCATACAACTTTGTGGCTGAGTTGCTGTTGTTCCCAAACTCTTACATTTTCTTATAATAAAGCAGACAGTTGACTTTGGAATATTTATGAGTAGGAACATTTCACGACTGTTTTTTGTCGCACAGGTGGCATCCTATGACAGTTCCACTGACCGACTGTCCGGCACATTCCTTCACATGTTTGTAGAACCAGTCTCCATGCCTAAGTGCTTAGTTGTCTACACCTGTGGCCAGGCCAACTGATTCAGACACCTGATTCTCATCATGTAAATGGTGGTCAAATATTTCAGGCATTTTATTGTGTTTCAGGCTCACCTCTCTTGCAATGGTGGTGATGAAGGCAGGGGGCCGGGCGGTTGCAATAAGAGAGAGGGCATGTCGGGCGGAGCGAGCAGAGTCTGCTGGCGGGTTGAGTGGCAAACCCATGGTGATACTAAACATACAAAGACAGGGACATCAACTCAAATTGTAAAATCAATCAATCAATGTTTATTTATATAGCCCTAAATCACAAATGTCTCAAAGGACTGCACAAACCATTACGACTACGACATCCTCGGAAGAACCCACATAAGGGCAAGGAAAACTCACACCCAGTGGGACACCTGTGACAATGATGAATATGAGAACCTTGGAGAGGACCTCATATGTGGGCAACCCCCCCAACCCCCCCTCTAGGGGACCGAAAGCAATGGATGTCGAGCGGGTCTAACATGATACTGTGAAAGTTCAATCCATAGTGGCTCCAACACAGCCGCGAGAGTTCAGTTCAAGGGGATCCAAGACAGCAGCGAGAGTCCCGTCCACAGGTAACCATCCCAAGCGGAGGCGGATCAGCAGCGTAGAGATGTCCCCAACCGATACACAGGCGAGCGGTCCATCCTGGGTCCCGACTCTGGACAGCCAGTACTTCATCCATGGTCATCGGACCGGACCCACTCCACAAGGGAGGGGGGGACAGAGGAGAAAAAGAAAAGAAGCGGCAGATCAACTGGTCTAAAAAGGAGGTCTATTTAAAGGCTAGAGTATACAAATGAGTTTTAAGGTGAGACCCTTGCTCCTGATGGGTGCTGGTTGGCGCCTTGCATGGCAGCTCCCTCCATCAGTGTGTGAATGTGTGTGTGAATGGGTAAATGTGGAAGTAGTGTCAAAGCGCTTTGAGTACCTTGAAGGTAGAAAAGCGCTATACAAGTACAACCCATTTAAGAAATTTTAAGAAATATAAATGCTTCTGTTTTTTTTTTAATAATGATCTTTTCTGACTTGTAAAATGTTACATTGAATACTTTTGTTAAATGACGTCACATTGCAAGAAGTCAGTGTTCAAGAACAAGAAAAAAAACACAAACATGAGGGATAATTTACTTGAACTAAGCAAAATGATCTGCCAATACCACAACAAAATTTGGCTTGTCGAGACTTTCCAAAACAAGTCAAATTAACTAACCTCAAAGAACCCAAAAATACCTTAAAATAAGTATACTCTCACTAATACCAAGTGCACTTTTCTTGATTGAAAACAAATATAAGATGTTTTTGCTCAATATGTTGAAAAATATTCTTAAAATAAGTAAATGCTAGTGTCATTATCTTGACATAATGATAAGCCCTCAGCATTACATTTCTTGAAACCAGCAAACTTATACTAAAAACTAGTTCTTAATGACAGACAAGAAGGCAAACGCTTGTTACTCTCGGGGTCTCCTCGCCGCTCAGGTAAATCATATCGTCTAGAAATGCATTTTCCAATCAATAACATGACATCATCGCGCCAAGTGCCTGCTCTTTCAGTCATATATATATATATATATATATATATATATATATATATATATATATATATATACACACACTATAAATAGTTAGAAATGTCACATGTTAAATGTTTAAATATTAACTGTCAGTTTACTCTACTGTGCCAACTGTACTACTATATGAGTACCTACTTTCTATTGTTTCATTGAAATAAAACAGCAAAGTCCATTTGGCCGTCATCTGTTTTAATTATGAGACACAATTGTGTCAAAGTCAGGATTTTTTTAATTTCATGCTGGAAATAAAACATTTTTACTTTGAAAAAGTAGTTTTATATTTGTGAGTGTTGATGACACAGCTTTGCAACATTTGATGTTCTAGTTTCAAGCATGTTTTACTCAATACAGCTCATCACATCTCAGCAACAAGCTGTAATATCTTACTGACATCATTTAGGACCAAAACACTTAAAACAGGGGTAGGGAACCTATGGCTCTAAAGCCAGATGAGGCTCTTTTGATGACTGCATCTGGCTCTCTGATAAATCTGAGCTGACGTTGCTTAACATGATAAGTAATGAATAATTCCACTTGTCATCACAGTGTTAAAAATAATGTTCAAAATATAAAACATTCTCATGCATTTTTAATCCATCCATCCGTTTTCTACCGCAACTGTTCAAGAAGTTGCGTTAATGGTAAGAAGTTATTTATTTATTATTGGTTAGTGTGGGTCTTGCCCTCCTGGGGGTTCTTCAGACCCCCAAGCACCGACATGAGAGCCTGTTTCAGGGTTACAATATTGTTTTATTTTTCAATAATTCTCTCAGTTGCTTTCCAGCAATAGTATTTCCAGCCCCAACCCTGTCTCTCCTCCTGACTGCTGCTTATAACAGAGCGACAGGTGATTAGATAAAAAGGCCCAGGTGGGCCGTATACGCACCTGTCGCTGCAGGCCCGCAGGCCACACCCCCTCCGCAGTTAGCTTCAGAATAACAATGTTAATACAAAGAATAAAAGACCTATTATACTCTATAAATGTTGGTCTTACTTAAAAATGTACATGTTTAGTTGTGTTCAGTGTTAAAAAAAATATTATATGGCTCTCACGGAAACATATTTTAAAATATTTGGCTTTTTGGCTCTCTCAGCTAAAAAGGATCCCGACCCCTGCCTTATAACAAGTAAAAGACTAACTTAAAATCTGCTTAGTGAGAAGAATGATTTTATCAGACATAAAATAAGCAAAAATCAGCCTTATTTGACATATTTCATCTTACTTAGATTTCACTTTTTGCAATGTAATGCCTTTCCACTTGCTCGGATGTTGATAAAATAAACAATTTTGTGTTTATTTGTATTTGGAACATTTTACACAGGGCTGTTTTGTCAAGATGCATCAGTCTGAAATTGGACGACCCGCTAAAATAAAACAACATTATGATGTGATTTAAGGAAGCACATGCAGAACTGCACTGCAGACACTGAAATCTAAGTAAGATCAAATATCTCAAATAAGGGAGATATTTGCTGATTTTCTGTCTGATAAGATCTTTCTAATCAGACGTAGCCGGATAGTCGAACCTCGGATTCAGGAGGAACGGTGTGGTTTTGGTCCTGGTGGTGGAACTGTGGACCAGCTCTATACTCTGGGCAGGGTTCTTGAGGGTGCATGGGAGTTTGCCCAACCAGTCTACATGTGCTTTGTGGACTTGGGGAAGGCATTGGACCGTGTCCCTCGGGAAGTCCTGTGGGGAGTGCTCAGAGAGTATGGGGTATGGGACTGTCTTATTGTGGTGGTCCACTTCCTGTATGATCAGTGTCAGAACTTGTAGTAAGTCGGACACGTTTCCAGTGAGGGTTGGACTTCGCCAAGGCTGCCTTTGTCACCCATTCTGTTCAGAACTTTTATGGACAGAATTTCTAGGCTCAGTCAAGGCGTTGAGGGGATCTGGTTTTGTGGCTGCAGGATTAGGTCTCTGCTTTTTGCAGATGATGTGGTCCTGATGGCTTCATCTGACCGGGATCTTCAGCTCTCACTGGATCGGTTCGCAGCCGAGTGTGAAGCGACCGGAATGAGAATCAGCGCCTCCAAGTCCGAGTCCATGGTTCTCGCCCGGAAAAGGGTGGAGTGCAATCTGCGGGTTGGGGAGGAGACCCTGCCCCAAGTGGAGGAGGTCAAGTACCTCGGAGTCTTGTTCACGAGTGGGGGAAGAGTGGATGGTGAGATGGACAGGCGGATCGGTGCGGCGTCTTCAGTAATGCGGACGCTGTATCGATCCGTTGTGGTGAAGAAAGAGCTGAGCCGGAAGGCAAAGCTCTCAATTTACCGGTCGATCTAAGTTCCCATCCTCACCTATGGTCATGAGCTTTGGGTTATGACCGAAAGGACAAGATCACGGGTACAAGCGGCCCAAATGAGTTTCCTGGACCGGGTGGCGGGTCTCTCCCTTAGAGATAGGATGAGAAGCTCTGGCATCTGGGAGGAGATCAAAGTAAAGCCGCTGCTCCTTCACATGGAGAGGAGCTAGATGAGGTGGTTCGGGCATCTGGTCAGGATGCCACCTGAATGCCTCCCTTGTGAGGTGTTTAAGGCACGTTTGACCGGTAAGAGGTCACGGGGAAGACCCAGGACACGCTGGGAAGATTATGTCTCCCGGCTGGCCTGGGCACGACCCGGGATCCCCCGGGAAGAGTTGGACGAATTGACTGGGGAGAAAGAAGTCTGGGCTTCCCTGCTTAGGCTGCTGCCCCCGTGACCCGGCCTCAGATAAGTGGAAGAAGATGGATGGATGGATGGATGGATGGTTGCCGACCCCTGCTCTCGGGAGTATTGCAATAGAATTGGACTCCCAACTCTGCACAATACACCACAAACTGTGTACTGATCTTAGAAGCCAGTTCATAAACATTGAAGTCTTTGGTGACATGCATCATAAAAGTGTGTGTGTGGTCTTAAGAGCAAACCAGAGAAAGAGCGAACGGGTGAGTAAGAAAAGGTGTGAGGGAGCAAGAGAGAGACTTACAAATAAATGAAGTGAGGAGATTAGTGGGCAGCTTATAATGTCAAGGCTAAGTCAATGGGAGCCATTCACCAGACAACAGCATAATGGACTCCCACAATGCAACAGGAATCAGACACACACAACACACCCCAACAGCTGGCCCCACCCTTTCGCTAAGTGTGTGTGAGGAGAGTGAGGGGGGGGCGAGCGAGGCCACCCTGTTAACAAATGAGTTGGGAGGAGAGAAAGAAGAGGGCGTGATGGGCGGACAGAAGACAGCCCGGGCGGTGATTCATCTCTCCTGCCATTAAAGACGGCAGCCACGCATCCTCTTATTAATACGGGTAATATATTACCCATAAATCAGCAACGCTGAAATGTTTAATTTCATTTATGGCGGCGGCTGTAATTGAAAACAGTCCCGATGTTGATATAAAGCAGGAGTGAAGGGAGCTAATTGTGCTGAGAAGCAATGAGGTTAATGACCAACATTAAGTACATGTAATGAAATGATCTGGATTATCATTAAAGTCACGAGAGATCACTCACTCAATATCTCTCACACACGCACGCACGCACGCACGCACGCACGCACGCACGCACGCACGCACGCACACACACACACACACACACACACACACACACACACACACACACACACACACACACACACACACACACACACACACACACACACACACACACACACAGGCACCCATCTACATTTCGACACGTGCACTGCAAAAACTGAAATCTAAGTAAGATTAAATATCTCAAAAAAGGGAGATGTTTGCTTATTTTCTAAGTGGATTTTACAAGCCCCGTTTCCATATGAGTTGGGAAATTGTGTTAGATGTAAATATAAACAGAATACAATGATTTGCAAATCCTTTTCAAGCCATATTCAGTTGAATATGCTACAAAGACAACATATTTGATGTTCAAACTCATAAACATTTTTTTTTTCTGCAAATAATCGTTAACTTTAAATTTGATGCCAGCAACACGTGACAAAGAAGTTGGGAAAGGTGTCAATAAATACTGATAAAGTTGAGGAATGCTCATCAAACACTTATTTGGAACATCCCACAGGTGTGCAGGCTAATTGGGAACAGGTGGGTGCCATGATTGGGTATAAAAACAGCTTCCCAAAAAATGCTCAGTCTTTCACAAGAAAGGATGGGGCGAGGTACACCCCTTTGTCCACAACTGCGTGAGCAAATAGTCAAACAGTTTAAGAACAACCTTTCTCAAAGTGCAATTGCAAGAAATTTAGGGATTTCAACATCTACGCTCCATAATATCATCAAAAGGTTCAGAGAATCTGGAGAAATCACTCCACGTAAGCGGCATGGCCGGAAACCAACATTGAATGACCGTGACCTTCCATCCCTCAGACGGCACTGTATCAAACACCGGCATCCTATCTCTAAAGGATATCACCACATGGGCTCAGGAACACTTCAGAAAACCACTGTCACTAAATACAGTTCGTCGCTACATCTTTAAGTGCAAGTTAAAGCTCTACTATGCAAAGCGAAAGCCATTTATCAACAACATCCAGAAACACCGCCGGCCCGAGATCATCTAAGATGGACTGATGCAAAGTGGACAAGTTTATTTGTGGTCATACGAGTCCACATTTCAAATTGTTTTTGGAAATATTCCACATCGTGTCATCCAGACCAAAGGGGAAGCGAACCATCCAGACTGTTATCGACGCAAAGTGTAAAAGCCAGCATGTGTGATGGTATGGGGGTGTATTAGTGCCCAAGGCATGGGTAACTTACACATGTGTGATGGTATGGGGGTGTATTAGTGCCCAAGACATGGGTAACTTACACATGTGTGATGGTATGGGGGTGTATTAGTGCCCAAGGCATGGGTAACTTACACATGTGTGATGGTATGGGGGTGCATTAGTGCCCAAGGCATGGGTAACTTACACATCTGTGAAGGCACCATTAATGCTGAAAGGTACATACAGGTTTTGGAACAACATATGCTGATATCTAAGCGCCGTCTTTTTCATGGACGCCCCTGCTTATTTCAGCAAGACAATGCCAAGCCACATTCAGCACGTGTTACAACAGCGTGGCTTCGTAAAATGAGTGCGGGTACTTTCCTGGCCCGCCTGCAGTCCAGACCTGTCTCCCATGGAAAATGTGTGGCACATTATGAAGTGTAAAATACGACAACGGAGACCCCGGACTGTTGAAGGACTGAAGCTCTACATAAAACAAGAATGGGAAAGAATTCCACTTTCAAAGCTTCAACAATTAGTTTCCTCAGTTCCCAAACGTTTATTGAGTGTTGTTAAAAGAAAAGGTGATGTAACACAGTGGTGAACATGCCCTTTCCCAACTACTTTGGCACATGTTGCAGCCATGAAATTCTAAGTTAATTATTTGCAAAAAAAACTAAGTTTATGAGTTTGAACATCAAATATGTTGTCTTTGTAGTGCATTCAATTGAATATGGGTTGAAAATGATTTGCAAATCATTGTATTCATTTATATTTACACAATTTCCCAACTCATATGGAAACAGGGTTTGTACAAGACAACTTGTCTTTTAGTATTAAGTAAGCAAAAAAAGCCTCCTAATTTAGCTGCTGACATATGCAGTAACATATTGTGTCATTTACCATTAAGATAGATAGAAAGAAGAAAGAGAAAGTAAGCAGATATTAACAGTAAATGAACGAGTAGATTAATAATTCATTTTCTACCACTTGTCCTTAACAATGTTGACAGAATAAAAGAATGGAAAATGACAATATATCACTGCAGCTAAATTGGGAGCCTTTGTTTGCTTACTCACTACTAAAAGACAAGTTTTCTTGTATGTTCACTTTTATTTATGCACAAAATTGCAATAAGAAACAAATGTTTAATGTACCTTGAGATTTTTTTATTTAAATAAAGCCAAAATTGCAATTTTTTGTGGTCCCCTTTATTTTGAAAATTACGGGAATAATTTTAGGCACCAGTACCAAATTGGCATGGGGACAACACTAGGTGGTATGTGCGACTATTAAATGTCCCAACAGGGGACCACTGAGCATGATCACTCCTCCTTGACGCAATCAGTGGAAGGAGTCATCTAGTGAATGCTTTGCACACTTTGCACACAATCAGCGCCAGTATTTACACCGCCTCCAATATTTGCCTGGAAGCTCCATTTTTTTAAATCAAATTTCATGTCTGTAATTAGGTCCAAATAATCAACGCAAACTGTACCGGGGTGAAAAGTACAAATAGAAAAATAACCCTTTACTCGACTTTAAAGTGACAAGCAGCCTGCTTTCACGGCCACTATTAGGCTGACATTATCCAGTCAATAATGACCCCCCCCCCCCGTATTGATTGTTGTGTGTGACGCAGCGGACAATAACATTAGTCGCATTGTGTGTGAGTCATTGGTGGCAGAAATCAACACCGATACTGGCTTGACAGGTTAAGTGTCTGACTTACTGACTGGTAAACTTAATGAGTTACATGATAGCTAACTGCACTGCAAAAACTGGAATCTAAGTAAGATGACATATGTCAAATAAGGCTGATATTCTACTTACTAAGCAAATGTTATGTTAGTGTTTTACTTGTTTTAAGGGTTTTAGTCCTAAATGATCTCAGTAAGATATTACAGCTTGTTGCTGAGATGTGATGACCTATATTGAGTAAAACATGCTTGAAACTATTTGTGTCCAAATGTCCAAAACACACTCAGCAATGGTGCACAGGAAGGCAGGGAAGAGGCGGCCAAAATGGTCAAAAGTCCCAATTTTGTCCAAAACACCTCCCCGGGTTCCAGTCCCAAAAGTCCCGCCGCAGACGAACAAGTCCCAGGATTTAAAAAATGTCCAAAACGCACCCAGCAAAGTCCCACGGGAAGTGGGGGAGAAAAGTAAGAAAAGTTGGAAAAAGTCCCCTAAAATGTTCAAAATACCTACCCAGGTTCCAGTCCCACAAGTTCCAGGATGCCCAGAATGTCCTTAACACACCCAGTCGAGTCCCACGGGGAGGGGGGATAAAAGTTGGAAAAGTCGGCTAAAGTCCCAAAATTACTCAAGTAAAAGTAAGGAGTAGTCACACAAATATCAACTTGAGTAAAAGTAAAAAGTATGTTGTGAAAAAACTACTCAAGTACTGAGTAACTGATGAGTAACCTGTTTGTTTAAAGATGACGGCAACAAGTAATGCACAAAAACATAAAAATAGCAATGAACAAATTCACAGCCAAAAGTATCTCTTAAGCAACTAAAACAATAATATATATTAAATACTATATATTTGGACTTACACTGTATTGAAAATGAATTTGACCTTTGCAAGCTCATTATACTATTGGCTAAGTTTTATATTCATAAGTGTAAGTTTCTCAATACCCGACCTGTTTTTTGTGCCTTTAAAAAAGATTTAGAACTCTACATTAAAACACTACCTCTAACAAGCAAAAAGCTGTGAAAACGATGATGCTATGTTCCAAATTTAAGTTATTTACTGAGATTGCACTTTGTTTATTTTATACATATATTTTTTTTGCATCCTATTTTAGTTACTTTGAATTTACAACCCCCTGGCGCTGTTTTGTACGTTTTTTATACTGTTTTTGTACTTACTTTGATTATTATTTTCAACTGTTTGTAAATGTTGACATTCAAAAATAAAGGTTTATAAAAAAAAAAACAATGTGCAGTTAATCATGTGACCGCCTGGCTCTGTTTGATTGGTGAAACGGAGTCAGAGGTCACCAATGACTGCATTTGATTGGTGAAACGGAGTCAGAGGTCACCAGTGACTGCATTTGATTGGTGAAACGGAGTCAAAGGTCACCAGTGACTGCATTTGATTGGTGAAACAGAGTCAAACGTCACCAGTGACTGCATTTGATTGGTGAAACGGAGTCAAAGGTTACCAGTGATTGCATTTGATTGGTGAAACGCAGGCATGTGATAGAGCCTACTTTGAAGGTCTGTCTGACGAACAAAATAAACAAAGCAAGCATTAACAGATCGATAAAAGTCAGTAGCGAGTAGCGAGCTGAATGTAGATAAATGGAGCCGAGTAAAAGTAACGTTTCTTCTCTATAAATATACTCAAGTAAAAGTAAAAGTATGTTGCATTAAAACTACTCTTAGAAGCACAATTTATCCCAAAAGTTACTCAAGTAGTTGTAACGGAGTAAATGTAGCACGTTACTACCCACCTCTGGTAGTCGCTCACAACATTCTTACAACACGTGTCACACAGGGCCTCCTTTAATTATGTTTAATTATGTTCACTATTCCTGTACTTTGAGCAGAAAAGACATAAGGGAGAGTTGAATGTACAACAGCCTGAAAGCTTGTATTTCTGTGCAGCTGAACCTCTGTGTGGCTCTTTGTCCCTGTTACACACTAGTCGTCAATACACTCCTTACAGAGCTCTGTGTGTGTGTGTGTGTGTGTGTGTGTGTGTACGTGCGTGTGTGCGTGCACGTGTGTGTGTGTGTTAATCCTTTTTTCAATAGGCACAGAATGGAAAAAAGCCCCCAGTGTGGAAAAGACTGGCACACATTTTATACATTTCAATGGAGGTTTGCTGGCCTGCAGCTTTCTGATTTACCTACTGAGCTCGTCTCTTAAAAAAAAATAAAAGATGAAGGTCACGCAGTTTTAGCAACACCTGTAACACTTCCAAAACACATCAGCTCCAAATAAAAGCCCCTCGAATATTATAAAATCGCTTGAAGGGTGAAAGTGTTACATTATCATAGACAGCAATGCTGCAGTAGTATGAATACTTGGATTTATTATTTGTTAATACATTTTAAAAACGAGTTAT
This sequence comes from Nerophis ophidion, assembly GCF_033978795.1. Taxonomy (NCBI): domain Eukaryota; kingdom Metazoa; phylum Chordata; class Actinopteri; order Syngnathiformes; family Syngnathidae; genus Nerophis; species Nerophis ophidion. The sequence continues at coordinate 51,533,409 of NC_084627.1, read as the reverse complement.
AAAACTATATGTGTTTGATATTGTGCAGTGAAAAGTATTATCATTCAGTTGCCATGAATAGTTTTAGCTAGAGATGTCCGATAATGGCTTTTTTGCTGATATTCAGATACTGTCCAACTCTTAATTACCGATTCCGATATCAACCGATACCAATATATGCAGTCGTGGAATGAACACATTATTATGTCTCATTTTGTTGTGATGTCCCGCTAGATGCATTAAACAATGTAACAAGGTTTTCCAAAATAAATCAACTCAAGTTATGGAAAAAAATGCCGACATGGCACTGCCGTATCAAAAGACACCGCATAGCCTAAAAAAATGTTGAATGAATGATATTGGTCCAAAAATACAAAAACAAACCCGTCCGGAGCCGCAATAAATCGAAAGCCATATTACATGCAGATAGTGTGTCATGAGATATAAATTGAATTAAGAGGACTTAAAGGAAACTAAATGATCTCAAATATAGCTACAAATGAGGCGTAATGATGCAATATGTACATATAGCTAGCCTAAATAGCATGTTAGCATCGATTAGCTTGCAGTGAGCAAATATGTCTGATTAGCACTCCACACAAGTCAATAACATCAACAAAACTCACCTTTGTGCATTCCTGCACAACGTTAAAAGTTTGGTGGACAGAAAAAGAAGTGGCATAAAACACGTCCTAGAAAGTCGGAGAAAGTTATACATGTAAACAAACCACGGTGAGTTCAAGGACCGCCAAATGTAGTAGGACAAAACGGCGCTTGCCAAATACTTGAATCAGTGAAGCATGTTTAATGTGAATAATGTGCTTTATAACAATTAGGGAGGTTTGTGTCATGTTTGTCCTCCTACAGAAACTATATTAAAGCAAAAAATATATTTTTTGTATTTTTTCCCTTTATCTTTTTCCATTTTGTCATACCTTTTGGAAAAAGCTCCAGGGATCAACTAGGGCGGCGCTAAAGAGCTGCATGCGGTTTGCCGACCCCCAGCCTAGCCCTACAATTAGGGGTGTGGGAAAAAATCGATTCGAATTTGAATTGCGATTCTCATGTTGTGCGATTGACAATCGATTCTCATTTTTTAAAAATAGTTTGTTTTTTTTTATAAATTTTTTTTTATTTCTTTCCAATCAATCCAACAAAACAACACACAGCAATACCATAACAATGCAATCCAATTCCAAAACCGAACCTGAGCCAGCAACACTCAGAACTGCAATAAACAGAGCAATTGAGAGGAGACACAAACACCACACAGAACAAACCAAAAGTAGTGAAATAAAAATGAATATGATCAACAACAGTATCAATATTAGTTATCATTTCAGCATAGCAGTGATTAAAAATCCCTCATTGACATTATCATTAGACATTTATAAAAATAAAAAGAACAATAGTGTCACAGTGGCTTACACTTGCATGGCATCTCATAAGCTGGACAACACACTGTGTCCAATGTTTTCACAAAGATAAAATAAGTCTTATTTTTGGTTTGTTTAATAGTTAAAACAAATTCACAAAATCTACTACTCTGCTAGCATGTCAGCAGACGGGGTTAGATCCTGCTGAAATCTATGTATTGAATGAATACAGTCGTTTTGAATCGGAAAAATATCATTTTTAAATCGAGAATCGCATTGAATCGAAAAAAATCGATATATAATTGAATTGCGACCCCAAGAATCGATATTGAATCGAATCGTGGGACACCCAAAGATTCGCAGCCATACAATGAATAAATTCATATTTGAAGTGTGTTCTGACTCACTTGGCCAGCTGCTTTTCAGCATCAGCACAGAGCTCCAACAGACCCATGAGCACGGCCGATACGTCCATGTACGGCTCCCACACCGTGAACCCTCGGCCGATCAGATCGATGGCGGTGCGGCGGATGGTGCTGTGGGGCGGCAGCTTTGGGCTCGGCGGCTGCAGCAACAGGAAGGTCAGAGCCTTGCCTGGGATGGCAAAACATAGAAACAATTTCAATTGCATCATAAGTCAAAATGAAAGGCTTTAATACCACAGAAAACAAAGCTTGCATTAGTACTTAATATTTAGTAGACCCAAGGAATGCTTTCAAAATAATTCTTTTACCCTGCCAAGGAGAAACTGTGAGATGCCATCAACCACAATCTGTAATGGAAACTGAATAGGTTTAGATTAGAGATGTCCGATAATATCGGACTGCCGACATTATCGGCCGATAAATGCTTTAAAATGTAATATCGGAAATAATCGGTATTGGTTTCACAAAGTACAATTTATGAGTTTTTAAAACGCGGCTGTATGGTGTGGTACACGGACGTAGAGAGAAGTACAGAGCAGTTGTGTCTCCCAGTCATACTTGCCAACCATCCCCATTTTCCCGGGGTACTCCCAAATGTCCCCTTCCGAAAATCTCCCAGGGGGAACCATTCTTCCGAATTTCTCCCGATTTCCACCCAGACAACAATATTAGCGTGCCGGCCCAATCACATAATATCTACGGCTTGTCACGCACACAAGACAATGCAAGCATACTTGGTCAACAGCCATACAGGTCACACTGAAGGTGGCCGTATAAACAACCTTAACACTGTTACAAATATGTGCCACACTGTGAACCCACACCAAACAAGAACGACAAACACATTTCGGGAGAACATCCACACCGTAACACAACAGAACAAATACCCGGAACCCCTTATACAGCCTCCGCTACCACCTCAACCTCCACATGTCCCAAATTCCAAGCTGCTGTTTTGAGGCATGTTAAAAAACTCTTAATTACCGATTCCGATACCAACTGATATCGATATATAGAGTGGTGGAATGAACACATTATTATGCCTAATTTAGTTGTGATGCCCCGCTGGATGCATTAAACAATGTAACAAGGTTTTACAAAATAAATCAACTCAAGTTATGGAAAAAAATGCCAACATGGCACTGCCATATTTATTATTGAAGTCACAAAGTGCATTATTTTTTTTAACATGCCTCAAAACAGCAGCTTGGAATTTGGGACATGCTCTCCCTGAGAGAGCCTGAGGAGGTTGAGGTGATAGCAGGGGGTGTATATTGTAGTGTCCCGGAAGAGTCAGTGCTGCAAGGGATTCTGGGTATTTGTCCTGTTGTGTTATGGTGCGGATGTTCTCCCGAAATGTGTTTGTCATTCTTGTTTGGTGTGGGTTCACACATTTGTAACAGTGTTTATGCGGCCACCCTCAGTGTGACCTGTATGCCTGTTGACCAAGTATGCTTGCATTCACTTGTGTGTGTGAAAAGCCGTCGATATTATATGATTGGGCCAGTGCCTTTAAGGTTTATTGGCGCTCTGTACTTCTCCCTACGTCCGTGTATCGCTCCGTACAGCGGCGTTTTAAAAAGTCATCAAATTTACTTTTTGAAACCAATACCGATTATGTCCGATATTACATTTTATAGCATTTATTGGCTGATGATATTGGCAGTCCGATACTATCGGACATCTCTAATGTAAAATATGAATGCAACTGTATACCTGAGACTGCGGGAAGACATCATCATTAAAACATGTCAAATTCCTTAGGATTTAATTTAGGTGTGAGGTGAAAGTAGTCAAACTTTGCTCAACATGCGCACACACACTCAGGATGAAGCTGGCGAGTGAGATGGAGGTCAGTTCATAGCTGACATGACATTTGAGACAGCCTCTGTGGGGACAGACTGACCATTAAATATCTCCCAACTCGCAATAAGGCCTCCCTCCCCCCAACACACACAGAACATAAACCCTGGTCCCAAAGTCCACCGTCCAGGTGTCAGTCTGTCAATCTGAACCAAGACATCACGGAGTGACAGAACCAGCCAGATTAGACACCGTAACTTGGTTTTATGGAGAAAGTACATGAACATATAGAGTAGAGATGTCCGATAATATCGGACTGCCCATGTTATCGTCCGATAAATGCTTTAAATTGTAATATTGGAAATTATCGGTATCTGTTTCAAAAAGTACAATTTATGACTTGCTGTGTGTGAGAGAAGTAGAGAGCGGCAATAAACCTTAAAGGGACTGATTTAGTGTGCTGGCCCAATCCCATAATATCTACGGCTTGTCACACACACAAGTGAATGCATTGCATACTTGGTCAACAGCCATACAGGTCACACTGAGGGTGGCCGTATAAACAACTTTAACACTGTTACAAATATGTGCCACACTGTGAACCCACACCAAACACAAATGACACACGTTTCGGGAGAACATCCGCACCGTAACACAACATAAACATAACAGAACAAATACCCAATATCCCTTGCAGCACTAACTCTTCCAAGACGCTACAATATACACCCCCGCTTTCCGTACCCCCCCAAACCCTGCCAACCTCAACCTCCTCAGGCTCTCTCAGGGAGAGCATGTCCCAAATTCCAAGCTGCTGTTTTGAGGCATGTAAAAAAAAATAATGCACTTTGTGACTTCAATAATAAATATGGCAGTGCCATGTTGGCATTGTTTTCTTATAACTTGAGTTGATTTATTATTGTAAAACCTTGTTACTTTGTTTAATGCATCCAGCGGGCATCACAACTAAATTAGGCATAATAATGTGTTCATTCCACCACTCTACATATTGGTATCACTTGATATCGGAATCGGTTGCAAACTCCACACAAAAATAACTTGTACTGGTTTTCCTTTAACAATTTAATGTTGTAAAAACTATATTTAACCCCAAAATTCGAGCAACTAAGCTGCCAGCATTTTCCGTAACCCCTCCCCCGAAAAAAACAATGGTACTGTTGTTTTCCATTCACCGTAAAATGTTGTAAAAAACAAACAAACACTATATTTTACAGTAAAATGTTGTAAATGTAAAGTTTTTACTTTAAAATTGACAATGTACTTAAAACTATTTATATAATTAAAAAATGAAATCCAAATGCAAATTCATAAATGATTCACTTTTACAAGCGGCCCTCGGATGGCAGCCATAACTGTCATGTGGCCCTCAATGACAACAAGTCTAACATCCCTGTACCAGCTCATACCTTCATCTAAATATTTCAATAAGGGAGATAAAACTTTGCCAAATCTTTAACTTGATCTAAACTAGAGATGTCCGATAATGGCATTTTTGCCAATATCCAATATTCCAATTTTGTCCAACTCTTACACAACAGAACAAATACCCAGAAACCCTTGCAGCACTAACTCTTCCGGGACGCTACAATATACACCCTCCGCTAACCCCCGCCCTCTCAACCTCCTCATGCTCCTTCAGGGAGAGCAAGTCCCAAATTCCAAGCTGCTGTTTTGAGGCATGTTTAAAAAAATAATGCACTTTGTGACTTCAATAATAACATTTGTTTCCATAACTTGAGTTGATTTTTTTTTTGAAAACCTTGTTCCATTGTTTAATGCAGCTCCATTTGGCTGTAGTCTGTTTTAAGAGACACAATTGTGTCAAAGTCATGATTTTTTTTTAACATGCTTGAAATAGGAAATTATTAATTTAAAAAAGTAGTTTTCTACTTGTGTTGATGACACAGCTTTGCAACACTTGATATTATAGTTTCAAGCATGTTTTACTCAATATAGGTCATCACATCTCAGCAACAATATCTTACTGAGATCATTTAGGACCAAAACACTTAAAACATAAAAACACTAACTTAAAATCTGCTGAGTGAGAAGAATGATCTTATCAGGCAGAAAATAAGCAAATATCAGCCTTATTTGACATATTTCATCCACTTAGATGTCAGTTTTTGCAGTGTTTTGTACCTCATTGAGTGTAATTTAAGATTAAGCCATGTTCCTACCTGCACGCCTTGTACGGAATAGACCGTTTGCATCCCGGGGGAACAAACCTCGCAGTAAAATGCAAAAACCCCGCCGTGACCATTTTGACATATTGTCAGGGAACGCACGATGTAATGATTCATTTTAACAACACAAGGAAGTCCGAATGTTATTGTAGTTTGTGTATAAAATATGCACATTCATTCGCTAACTTAATTGTTCTTATTCTGGCAGGAAAATCGATCTGAGCTCCAGAGAGCGATTAGTTTCACATAAACTGATAAGCAGTATATAAACTAAACGGGTGACTGTGTGAGGACTGCAGTACGGAGGTCAGAGGGCAATAGATCACTGGTCCAAGTCAAATCCCTGATGTGAATATTTATGCACATGCTTTTCTCAGAGTGAGACAGAAGAACAGTCCGAGGTCATAATGTGATTGATGAGGGCTGGGCGCTTGTTTGGATCAGAAAGTGGGGAATTTTCAACTGAGAGCCACGTTTTATCATGTTTTGGTCTAAGGTGAGTATAAACAAGCCAGGATATAGATCCAGTTGCAGCTGTAGCAGTAAAGAAGGAAGTGTAGAGAGGAGTCCACATTGAGGTCCATTTCTCACCACGGACATCTTTATTTAAAGTAGGGCTCTAGATTCAAATGAACCAATATCTATTGACAAAGCATCAGTCGGCCATAATGGAGTGTGAGTTGGAGTTGTAAACATGTCACATTAACGCCGAGAGGGTAATTAGAGCCCGAGTTTTGGTGGGAGGAAACAGACTCGGGGAGGAACCAGGGAGGAAAGGAAGAGCGTGGAATCCTAACAAATTGGAATATTGTAATTTACCGTGGCGGTTCAACTGCCTACACCACCATTAGCGGGCTTTCTACTGTCTTTCTTCCTTCCACCCGCCGCCCTCTCTTTGTCTGCTTTAACTTGAGTGAAAGTAAATCAATGTTAGAGACTTAGTTAAGGAATGAAAGCTCAATCAGCCAGGATGCAGAGAGTGGGAAAGAATGAAGAAGACAGCGGCGCAATAATAATACGTGGAAAAAGTTAATACAAACCCCGTTTCCGTATGAGTTGGGAAATTGTGATAGATGTAAATATAAACAGAATACAATGATTTGCAAATCCTTTTCAAGCCATATTCAGTTGAATATGCTACAAAGACAACATATTTGATGTTCAAACTCATAAACATTTTTTTTTTCTGCAAATAATCGTTAACTTTAAATTTGATGCCAGCAACACGTGACAAAGAAGTTGGGAAAGGTGGCAATAAATACTGATAAAGTTGAGGAATGCTCATCAAACACTTATTTGGAACATCCCACAGGTGTGCAGGCGAATTGGGAACAGGTGGGTGCCATGATTGGCTATAAAAACAGCTTCCCAAAAAATGCTCAGTCTTTCACAAGAAAGGATGGGGCGAGGTACACCCCTTTGTCCACAACTGTGTGAGCAAATAGTCAAACAGTTTAAGAACAACCTTTCTCAAAGTGCAATTGCAAGAAATTTAGGGATTTCAACATCTACGCTCCATAATATCATCAAAAGGTTCAGAGAATCTGGAGAAATCACTCCACGTAAGCGGCATGGCCGGAAACCAACATTGAATGACCGTGACCTTCCATCCCTCAGACGGCACCGTATCAAAAACCGACATCAATCTCTAAAGGATATCACCACATGGGCTCAGGAACACTTCAGAAAACCACTGTCACTAAATACAGTTTGTCGCTGCATCTGTAAGTGCAAGTTAAAGCTCTACTATGCAAAACCAAAGCCATTTATCAACAACATCCAGAAAGGCCGCCAGCTTCTCTGGGCCCGAGATCATCTAAGATTGACTGATGCAAAGTGGAAAGGTGTTCTGTGGTCTGACGAGTCCACATTTCAAATTGTTTTTGGAAATATTCCACATCGTGTCATCAAAGGGGGAGCGAACCATCCAGACTTATCGACGCAAAGTGTAAAAGCCAGCATGTGTGATGGTATGGGGGTGCATTAGTGCCCAAGGCATGGGTAACTTACACATCTGTGAAGGCACCATTGATGCTGAAAGGTACATACAGGTTTTGGAACAACATATGCCGCCATCTAAGCGCCGTCTTTTTCATGGACGCCCCTGCTTATTTCAGCAAGACAATGCCAAGCCACATTCAGCACGTGTTACAACAGCGTGGCTGGTAAAATATGAGTGCGGGTACTTTCCTGGCCCGCCTGCAGTCCAGAACTGTCTCCCATGGAAAATGTGTGGCGCATTATGAAGCGTAAAATACGACAGCGGAGACCCCGGACTGTTGAAGGACTGAAGCTCTACATAAAACAAGAATGGGAAAGAATTCCACTTTCAAAGCTTCAACAATTAGTTTCCTCAGTTCCCAAACATTTATTGAGTGTTAAAAGAAAAGGTGATGTAACACAGTGGTGAACATGCCCTTTCCCAACTACTTTGGCACGTGTTGCAGCCATGAAATTCTAAGTTAGTTATTATTTGCAAAAAATAATAATACAAAATATCTTGTCTTTGTAGCATATTCAACTGAATATGGGCTGAAAAGGATTTGCAAGTCATTGTATTCTTTTTATATTTACATCTAACACAATTTCCCAACTCATATGGAATCGGCGTTTGCACAAATCTAATACAATGAATTTATTTTGAGTAGCGCTTCACTCGCTACACTGTTGTACTGCCAGTGACTCTATAACTCACATGGACACACATGGCCTTAGTCGATGCTCATTTGCTCCACCACCGTCTTCATTTATTCATTCTGTAATACTAACCCTGTGCTGACTTGGTGGGCTGGGTCAACTGGACCCGGCCCAGGTCAGTCACAAGGTGACAACCACCACCAGCACAGTAGACTTGACATAAAACTCAAGATTTTATAAAGAATAGACCTAAGCTTCGGAGGTTTGACTTAATTATTGTATTTACCATTTACAAATCAAAGCCATTCTGTTTTAATGGACTGAATTGTATGTGAATATCAGACTTATTAGGAAATACACCTTAATTTTTAATGTAGTGGCAAAGCTTTTGTCCGCCCCACTTTTTGTCTGATTCGGTTTTTCATGGGAATATTCGCCAAACGCTTTCCTTGGTTTTAGTATACAGTCTATATTATCATTGCATTGTACCTAACAAACTCCTGCGTTTTCCCGCTTTTCAACCTACAAAGTCGAGTATCCCACAATACGCATCCTGTACAATGGTGACACAATCATTGTGCTTTTTAAAAAAAATTTATTAGTATAGCTGCAAAATAAGGCTATAGAACAGGGGTCGGGAACCTTTTTGGCTGAGAGAGCCAAGAAGCCAAATATTTTAAAATGTATTTCCGTAAGAGCCATATCATATTTTTTTTAACACTGAACACAACAAAACGCGTGCATTTTTGAGAAAGACCAACATTTTTAGAGAGGTCTCTTATTCTTTGTAATAACATTGTTATTCTGAAGCTAACTGTGGAGGGGGCGTGGCCTGCGGGCCTGCAGCGAACTGGGATGTGCCAGGACCGGCCTTGAATTCAGCGACAGGTGCGTAGAGGGCCCACCTGGCTCTTTTTATCTAATCACCTGTCGCTATGTTATAAGCAGCAGCTAGGAGGAGAGACGGGCTTGGGGCTAGAAACCAGAGCGCGAGCGAGAACAAAAGAGAAAAAGACAATTGCTGGAAAGCAACTGAGAGACTTATTGAAAAATAAAACAATATTGTAACCCTGAAACTGGCTCTCATGTCGGTGCTTGGTGGTCTGAAGAACCCCCAGGAGGGCAAGACCCACACTAACCAATAATAAATAAATGACTTCTTACCAACTTCTTGAACATAAAAATGCATGACAATATTTTATATTTTGAACGTTTTTTTTAACACTGTGATTACAAGTGGAATTATTCATTATTTATCGTGTTAAGCAATGTCAGCTCAGATTTATCAGAGAGCCAGATGCAGTCATCAAAAGAGCCACATCTGGCTCTAGAGCCATAGGTTCCCTACCCCTGCTATAGAAAGTTGTGAGTTGAAGCATAGGATCACATTCTGTAGGGCAGTGGTTCTCAAATGGGGATACGCTTGCCCCTGGGGGTACTTGAAGGTATGCCAAGGGGTACGTGAGATTTTTTTTTTTTAAATATTCTAAAAACAGCAACAATTCAAAAATCCTTTATATTTGAATAATACTTCAACAAAATATGAATTTAAGTTCATAAAGTGTGAAAAGAAATGCAACAATGCAATATTCAGTGTTGACAGCTAGATTTTTGTG